>NW_027286216.1:0-35137 GCF_022747635.1 Hetaerina americana
TATGTACGTCCTTTGCGGCCGAGTATTGACGATTGCCCATCGCAGTCGGGTATTTGAAAACTGAAGATTATTTCATGGCCCTTAGAAGGGCCGTTAGGATGCATCAAAGCAATCCCGTCGAGGAATTTACTTTGAGCTGGTGTACTTGGTGACGGCCTTGGTCCCCTCGGAGACGGCGTGCTTGGCCAGCTCACCGGGAAGCAAGAGCCTGACGGCGGTCTGCACCTCCCGGCTGGTGATGGTGGAGCGCTTGTTGTAGTGAGCCAGGCGAGAAGCTTCGGCGGCGATTCTCTCGAAAATATCGTTGACGAAGCTGTTCATGATGCTCATGGCCTTGCTGGAGATTCCGGTGTCGGGGTGCACCTGCTTCAGCACTTTGTAGATGTAGATTGCGTAGCTCTCCTTCCTCCTGCGCTTCTTCTTCTTGTCTCCCTTGGAGATGTTCTTCTGGGCCTTGCCCGCTTTCTTCGCAGCCTTTCCGCTCGTCTTGGGTGGCATGGTGATCACGTTCGGCGAACGGGGTCGATTTCAGTATTTTCGCCGAACATCAGTCGCCTGCTTATGTACCCCTGGTCCGTTCCGTGAGCCGAATCTCCTCGACGACCAATCACGTAAAAGCATGATGTGGCGTCGCTAGGACGGCGGCAGCCTATATAAATGCGCCCAGGAGTCTGACAGCGATTAGACAGCACTACCAGATAAAGAAGCATTCAGCCATGTCCGGACGAGGAAAGGGAGGAAAAGTGAAGGGGAAGTCCAAGTCCCGCTCCAGCAGGGCCGGTCTTCAGTTTCCGGTCGGTCGTATCCACCGTCTGCTCCGCAAGGGGAACTATGCCGAGCGTGTTGGTGCCGGTGCCCCAGTCTACTTGGCCGCCGTCATGGAGTACCTGGCCGCGGAAGTCCTCGAGTTGGCCGGTAACGCTGCCAGGGACAACAAGAAGACGAGAATCATCCCTCGTCACTTGCAGTTGGCCATCCGCAACGACGAGGAGTTGAATAAGCTCCTGTCGGGCGTTACCATCGCTCAGGGAGGTGTCCTTCCGAACATCCAGGCGGTGCTCCTGCCCAAGAAGACTGAGAAGAAGGCATAAGCATCACGCTGTGCGCATAAAAGGTCCTTTTCAGGACCAGAACATACTAGAGAGATGTACGCGATAAATGTCATGTGAAAAAAATAATAATAACAATAAACGTAATAAGCATAGCGAATGAAACGTGGAGCTATAATTGGGCTAAGGTAAACGATGGGAAATAAAGCGTATAAAAAGTGAAAGCGTTTGTGCTGAAATGCAACGAAGAATGATTGAAGGTGACACTGCTTCGTTTACAATGTATTTCATAGTCTGTCATAAAATTTCACCTGCAATCTGCCGCTTAACTACGTTATTTCTTGTTAACATGTATGGTTGCAACGGCGCGATACACATTGTCGCCAGTCCGTTGCCACGTGCTTATTCATGTACGGTTGCAACGGCGCGATATACATTGTCGCCAGTCCGTTGCCACGTGCTTATTCCGATTCGCTGACAATGTCTTTAACGTCGGTAAAGGCTCATACAATTTCAACTCTATTATCACCGCCATTTTTCCTGTGCGCTCGAACAGGTCTTACTTTACTATTTATCGCCGTCACATACGCTATAGCGAATAATTTTTCGTTCCGTTATGGCAAAGGATTAGCTCCATCTCTGAACATTGTATTGGTCCTTAGAAGGACCTTTTTTATCGACGTACGCCGGGTGTCGGATGGCGATCCCGTCGCGTCGTGTCTAACCGCCAAACCCGTAGAGAGTGCGGCCCTGTCTCTTGAGTGCGTACACGACGTCCATGGCTGTGACGGTCTTCCTCTTGGCGTGTTCGGTGTAGGTGACGGCGTCACGAATAACGTTCTCAAGGAACACCTTGAGCACACCGCGCGTCTCCTCGTAGATGAGTCCGGAGATACGCTTCACTCCACCTCGGCGGGCGAGACGGCGGATGGCCGGCTTGGTGATGCCCTGGATGTTATCGCGGAGAACTTTGCGATGACGTTTGGCTCCTCCCTTTCCCAGGCCTTTTCCTCCCTTGCCGCGTCCAGTCATCTCTGTAGTCTGCTCGTAGTAAGGGCTGCTGTCTGATGACCTGAAATGCACCTTCGCCGGTATTTATAAACGTCGCCGCCGCGGCGATGACGTACCCGACCTCTCCACCAATCAGCGTCGCCCGTACTATCTGGCGCCATTCTCGGAAGTGCTTAAAAGACGGCGTTGACCCGGCTTTTTACAGATCGCAGAAATGGCACGTACGAAGCAGACAGCCCGCAAGTCCACCGGAGGAAAGGCCCCGAGGAAGCAGCTGGCCACCAAGGCCGCTCGCAAGAGCGCGCCGGCGACGGGAGGCGTCAAGAAGCCCCACAGGTACCGCCCCGGTACCGTGGCCCTTCGTGAGATCAGGAGATACCAGAAGAGCACGGAGCTCCTCATCCGCAAGCTGCCCTTCCAGCGCCTGGTGCGTGAGATCGCCCAGGACTTCAAGACCGATCTTCGGTTCCAGAGCTCCGCCGTCATGGCTCTCCAGGAGGCCAGCGAGGCTTACCTAGTGGGTCTCTTTGAGGACACCAACCTCTGCGCCATCCACGCTAAGCGTGTGACCATCATGCCCAAGGACATCCAGCTGGCCCGCCGTATCCGCGGAGAGCGAGCTTAGAAAGCTACTTTCGGCCGAAAAACAAAGGTCCTTTTCAGGACCAGTACATACTTAAAAGTTTGAATTTAGCACGATCGCACAATAATTAACGACGATGTAAATCCATTGGAATGATGGACGACATGAAATTTCCTTTGCGCATGGCAAGTGCGTTTGCACGGCTACGCATGAAATGAGATGAAATAAAAGTTCGTGCGATGCTTACCTGACGCGCTTAACGAAAAGAAAACAATACTCCGTGACGTGTTGTTCATTTTACACGTTCTATGAATGTTATTCTTAATTTTTTTTTTCGTCCGTCCATGTCGCATCATCAATTTTAAATAGGACCGTTGTTTTTGCATGGCATTAATCATGATAAATGTTAACTTTGGGCGTGCTCAGTGGCGTGGGCATTGAGTGGCAAGCATCTTTGGAAGACATGATGGTCCTAAAAAGGACCGAGATTGGACGCTGTCTGCTGTCCTAGGTGCGCCGGTGGCGAAGCAGTGATGGTTCACTTCTTTTTCTGGGCGGCGGAAGGTTTCTTGGCGGCGGGCTTGGCCTTGGTGGGCGTCTTCTTGGGCTTGGGGGTCTTGGGTTTGGTGGCCGCCTTTTTCGCCTTCGACGGGGACTTTGCCGCCTTGGCGGCGGGTTTCCCAGCCGCCGGCTTCTTCTTTGGCTTGTCCGCCGCCTTCTTCGCCTTCTTGGCTGGTGGCGCGGACTTGCTTCGCTCCTTGGGCGCGGACCTCTTGGTGCCACTGGACGCCTTCTCGGAGGACTTCTTGGCTCCGACCGCTTTCGGTTTCTTTACTCCCGTCTTCTTGACGACCTTTTTCGCCTTGGTCGTCCCGCTGGCTGCCGCGGGTGCGGCCTTCTTGCTGTGGCTCAGCTTGAAGGAACCTGAGGCGCCCTTTCCCTTGGTCTGGACGAGAGTTCCGGCGGTGACGGCCGCCTTGAGGTACTTCTTGATGAAAGGCGAGAGCCTCTCGGCGTCCACTTTGTAGCTGGCTGCGATGTACTTCTTGATGGCTTGAAGGGAAGAGCCACCGCGCTCCTTGAGGCCCTTGACTGCGTTGTTAACCATCTCGGAAGTGGGCGGGTGCGACGGCTTTGCGCGAGCCTTCTTGGCTGCTCCGCCCTTGCTGGCCTTCTTGGAAGCCGCGGAGGTTCCTGAAGAAGGCAGGGGTTTTACTGCGACGGTGCCCGAAGGCTGGGCTGCCGGTGGTGCGGCTGCCGCTGCTCCAGATGCTGCGTCTGCCATGTTATCGGCTGCTGCGTGATGATAGAAAGAGAAAATTACCAAGACATGGATTTCATACGAAAGTCCACCTTGCTATCGTACCATTTCGGAGCAAAATACGATCTCTTCCTCTCGCCTCCGGTGCGCTTCTCGGATTGTTTGTACTCCACTCCTCCTCCGACTTTCGCGTTTCGGAGAGTGTCGGGGGCGCGTAACGAGGGCGCCTTGCGCCGCGGCGCCCGTCAGGGTTCCACCCTGTCGGCCGTGGCGGCGCCAGGCGTTTGGCGAGCCCAGTTCGTGTGCAGCGGGTCGTCAAAATACGGGTTGTCGTCCTGTCGAAGGCGTACCCGGGAATAAACGTTGCACACGTTTCTACCGGGGTCGATTCCTCGAGATCCGAGGTAACGTACGTTCGAGGCCATCCTTCACCTGGTATTGGACGCGCTCGCGACCCGGTGGGCCGCGCGCCGGCCGCGGAAAGCGGCCCCGAGAAGACGGTCCCTTCGGACGCCTTCCCCCTGACTCGGCGCCTGTCAAACCTTCCTCCTGTTCCTCCCCGGTGCCTGTCCCGTAAGCGGACGTTTATGCATTTTTCGACGACTCGGGGGCGTCGCGACGCACCCACCTCCCGCGCCCGTGGGAAAGGATTATCGAGTCGCAAATGGAGACGGAGTCACCCGTTAAGCGCACGCCTTACGACGCGTCCGCGTGGGCTTCGAAATGGTTGCATGGGGTGGCCGAAGGGGAAAAAGAAATGAACTGTACGCACGCGAATGGGACGTCAAAGTTCACGTACAACAAAGTCGAGGATGGCGCCGAATTATGCTTTAGCCCCGTGAGCGGGCGGGAAAAACAATGTAGTAGCCGAGGGCGCGCAGTGGCGACCCGGCCGTGACGAGTTTGCTCCGTCTCCAACGGCTTCGGACGTCGGTACCTCGTTGCGGGATGATGAATTTGTAGCAACCGGCATGTCATCGGAAACGAAATGATACTTCATCACGGGAAAACTCTTATTGTCGTTGAAACGGCGCCACATCCACGTTTCCGCGGATGTCTACCCTAGTTTCCTTGCACGTCTTTCGAAGAGGAGAGTCGTCTGCCGTCGACTTGTTATCGCGTACATTTCTTTTATTAACCTTCCTTATCTGTGCGATGCGTTGGATGTGCTTTTCTCCACGGTGCCGTCAAGTTACGGAATACACCCCTACGACCTTAAAAAAAAAAATCCCTCCCACACACACGCTGTATGTCACGTTAAATGACCCTGTGTGATGGGATACCTCGGGGACGTAGTCAACGTGAAAGCGACTCCTTGAAAACCAGGCTCTCGTAAGCGTACGTAATTCGTGTCGGCAATTTCGCTCGGTACACATCCCCCGCCGTACGTCTTATTCACGGAAACGGCGAAAATAGGGCGCATCGCGGGATTGTATGCGCGATCATTACGATGGGAATCGCCATAAGCAAATAGGACAGATGCGTTTAACTCAATAATATCCACATCCCTTTCGTCGTAGTTGCGGAGCTATGACGGCTTGTATTCGTGTCACAATATTTTTCAGTTGCTTCCAACCTAATTTCACATCGTTTCCACTTGTTTCCAATCGACATAATGTGTGTCAAGCATATGGATCTTGTTTTTTACCTCCATGCCGTTGGAATAATATCTTTCATTAGAGCAATGGTCGACTTTTCCTTATAACTTTCGAGGGTCGGGATAGTGATTGACGGATAAGGTAGAGTGAATAGCCCTTACCTGGAAAACATTCCTGTGAATAAATAAAAAAAACGTGGGAAAAAGCCGTCGGGGCGTGATGCGGCGTTCAATAGTGATGACAGATTATACTATCTGGCGTAGGAAAGACTTGAACACGATTTTTCCTGGGATCGTAATCAGGGATCCAGGCTGGTTTCCAGTGCTTGCGGGGTTGGGGGGACTAGGGGCGGCATTAACAGCCGGAACCGTTCATTCCTCTACGACCTCTCTTTCGTGGAACTCTATCACCGTCGACAGTTCACGGAACATCATTTCTCGGTTCTGTCTCGAAGAAGCCCCTGTGTTAATTCAATTACTCAGTATCTACTTCGTTCTGCATTACTTAATCAATACATGTGGACCCATCAAATATTTCATCCCCGTTCATTGTTGATTCCTTGAGGTTCTTAGCGATGCGGAAGCAACTTTATCGTCACGAGTAATAAAAGAACGATGATTAACAATTTTAAGCTGTCTGGTACCTAGCACATCACCATAAAAGATACGAAATAAGCATTCCAGTGAACAGGAAAACAAATAGTCGTCTTTTCCCCGGCCAATCTGGGATCATTGCAATGTGAAGCGAAAGTCAATCAGGAGTTAAGAGGATTCAATCCACTCACGATGAAGTAGACGACTGAAGGTTGCGTAGGTCTATGTGCACGTTCGTGTGTGTTAGTTTCTAGTGTTCATATGTAAATGACAGTTGTGTCAATGGGGGAACGTTATTCGAAAGTAACACTAGTTGACTCGAATTTAATCATTCTTATTACCAGTAGTTGCATTGCAAAATTTGACATTATCACGGCAGGAGGTAGGTGATGACTGTCATAAATGTTCGCTAATGGAGGACGTTTGTCATCCATTCCGAGATTTTGAAAAAAAAACTGTCTCCGTTTACATATCGCTGCGTACCCGAGATATTTTACTAATTTGGTACTCTGTGTGGATGAATTTATTAACAGATGTCATAAGGGTGATTTCAACTACACAAATTTGACAAAGTTCAATGTTAAGTATTAACGCCTCGCTGTGACTGGTATGACATTACATGATATCCCGGTGATTAAGCATCACCACAACTGCTAAGGTAATTAATCGTCATGGTGTATATCATGAGTCTTAAAATCACACGATCGTTATGAAATTTACACCGCTTCACGGCTCGTCGGCATTTTCTCCCGTCCGTAGTTAAGTTGTATGTTACTAAGTTGCCTAGGCAAGGACGTTATTCCATTCCATTCCCGGCCACTGTTACTAGATGAATCTGATTAAATATCGCTTCACGAATCACTATTGTCCTCAAAGCCGAGCGTCCTTCGGTTAACGCCACTGCGGGAAATCGGTTGTCGAATACGGTGAAGTGACGATCTCGTGTACCTAGTGTCAAAATGCGGCCGGGGTGGATTCTTCAATGGGGCTAATGCGGTAAAGATTTTCACCAAATTTGCAGAAAGTTGAAATGCTAAAAGGACGGACAGGTAGGCACATGCGGCAACCTTTTTCGTCAGAAATGCACTTGTAGGAAGAGTCGCCTTAATGAAAACGTTATGCAATCATCTCATAAATGATTATACCGGCCGCTAATTTTAAAGATTTCTCTTTCACGTCAAACTTCGACCTCTTTTCCCTAGATTTCATTTCCCTAATCCCGCAAAGAAATAAACAACATTAACGTATGTCCTTCCATCCCTTGTGTATCAACGTAATAAAATTAGCGGGTAAGTTGGGACTGGGACCATTTAACTTTTGCCTAGAGAAACATTTTCTGTTCTGTGGCGTGACAAGACAAGTAAAGATTTCTGGAAAGGTTAATTTCGTTCAAAAGAAGGGGAATGAGTCGTGTCCCGCGGAAGGGACCCCGGTTCAAAACTATAACAAGAATCGGTCATTTGGAGGCATGGTGATCAAAGAACTGGTCTACTTGTCACGTCTGTCTCGATGCATTTGTAATCAATTGCTGATAAATCGTTGCAGTATCGCAAAAAAAAAATTGCGGAAAAGGATGAAAAATCACTCAATCGACTTTAAAATACTTGGGGGATTCGTTCAGAGGAGGTTTATCAACATTGTTTCAGCGAGATGGCGATTTTCCAAGAAGGAAACCCGATGCCCATTACATAAATTGTTATTTGTGCGAATGATGCTGATTCCATATGCTGTTAACGACGATGCATTCCGTAGAAATAGTTTCTGGGAATTGATTGATTGGATAGAATTAGCACAATGGAAAATCCACGGAAGCGCTCACTGCCCGCCATTTTGTTTATTGCGACGCCTGCTCGTCACGACTTGGTGAATGTACAAGGAACGCTGTTGCCCAGCTGCGTTCTATGCTTGCGAGGTTTCCACAGAAATTTCTTCCTCGTGCGGAATGCCACGTGGGTCATTGCGACAGCCCTTTTCTGGTTAACGTAGAAACTTGGGGCGAGGACGGGTCGCATTACCTGCCTCCTCGCGTTGAACCCCCGAGGAGTTTTACGACGTAGCGGATGGGACGGGAGGTTAAGCGGAATTAGCCTTCGCGGAAAAACGGCCGCGTGGGAAGGGCATGTGGGGACCTGTCATTTACTGCCCCTGGAAGTGAAGCAGGAGCAACGTGACCACAAGCGTACCAGTTTCGGAGGGAGACGGACGCCGTGAATCCATATTATTTTTGACGGAGGGAGACATGTAAGTCAAGGCTTACGTCTGAGAAACGAGCATAGCAGGTCAGTGGTTTGAAAAGTACTGGGTGAAAGGGAAGTAATCATGGGAATATAATATTTTTTCCTTAATATCTCGACGGTCATTTTCATCAAATGCAGACGCATAGCAGTAGAAAATATATTTGAATAGGAGGTAAGAAATTCGTCCATCTTTTATTGTCATAAGTTTCTCCTTTACATTTACTCTATTTTTTCGTGAACCGCGCGCGTGCACACCAGGTAAGTAGTTGGTGAATCGGAGGAAAGCGTGGGACTCTAATTTCCCAGGTTTTTACGTTTATTTATGTACGTCCTTTGCGGCCGAGTATTGACGATTGCCCATCGCAGTCGGGTATTTGAAAACTGAAGATTATTTCATGGCCCTTAGAAGGGCCGTTAGGATGCATCAAAGCAATCCCGTCGAGGAATTTACTTTGAGCTGGTGTACTTGGTGACGGCCTTGGTCCCCTCGGAGACGGCGTGCTTGGCCAGCTCACCGGGAAGCAAGAGCCTGACGGCGGTCTGCACCTCCCGGCTGGTGATGGTGGAGCGCTTGTTGTAGTGAGCCAGGCGAGAAGCTTCGGCGGCGATTCTCTCGAAAATATCGTTGACGAAGCTGTTCATGATGCTCATGGCCTTGCTGGAGATTCCGGTGTCGGGGTGCACCTGCTTCAGCACTTTGTAGATGTAGATTGCGTAGCTCTCCTTCCTCCTGCGCTTCTTCTTCTTGTCTCCCTTGGAGATGTTCTTCTGGGCCTTGCCCGCTTTCTTCGCAGCCTTTCCGCTCGTCTTGGGTGGCATGGTGATCACGTTCGGCGAACGGGGTCGATTTCAGTATTTTCGCCGAATCCGACCCTCAGTCTGATGCAGCACCTAAGTGCCGACAAGAATATCCGTACCGGTGGGAGTACCCACCATTACCGGTAGTTTTAACGGCCGACAAGGAAGTGACTAGTGAGATATTGGGACGTGTGCTTATGTTGTTTGCGAGAAGATGAAACTTACAGACTATACTAAGAACTATTTACAAAAGACAATAGTGACAAACATGATTGAGTGAGATACAATAGATCAACAGCAGATTAGTACATATAGTGAATTTGATGACTATAATTTTTTAATAAATAGGATTTTTATCTTTTCTTAAAGTAGATTCTTATATATATATTTTTTTTTTTCTGGATTTTTTTTTCTTATTTATTTATTTATTTATTTTTACCTCTCTCATTTTTTATTATTATTATAATATTTTTTTTTCTCCTCTTTTTTTTTTTGTTTTTATTTTTTTTGTTTTTATTTATTTTTATTTTATTTTATTTTTATTATTTTTATATATATATATATATATATATATTTTTTTTTTTTTTTTTTTTTTGAAAAGATAAATTCAATTACATACAGTTGAACAGTTAACTATAGATACAGATAGAGATACAATGACAGAGTTTGCAATATAATAACAGACAGGTATATTAGATTTAACAACTTAAGGTAATGGAATATTGCATAAGTCTAACAGCGGGATTACTAAGCTATATATAAATGTGAGTAAATGATAATATATTATTTCTTAATACCAGTAATATATAAAAGAGAGATAGGAAAGACTCATAGGCGAGTAATATGTTTAGGCAGTGTAATTGTGGAATTGGATGGGATGTCATAGTTCCATATATCTGTTAAAAGGGGGTTGTTGGTGCGTGGGAGACGAGAGTGGAAATTTTTTACTAGTTTCTGAAGGAAGGAAGCTATGGTGGGAAGTTTAAGGGCCGAGCGCACATGTTGCATATTGGTAAGTCTAGGGATTTTTAATAGAAAGCGGATGGTTTTATTCTGAAATGACTCCAGTTGGGACCTAATCTTTTTGTTGTTGGCAAATATTTCTCCACCGTAAAGCAGCTTGGGACGGATAATACCCTTATAGAGGCGGATACGGGCAGGGTGAGACAGAGGAGAGTTCCCCAGAAAGAGGCCTGCCATGCTGTTTTTTGCAACATGGGCAGCACAGAGGCGATCTTTTAGGTGAGGTCGGTAAGAAAGCATGCGATCCAGAACCACGCCTAGGAATCGGTGGCTAGAGGCTCTTGGGATGGGTGTGTGTTTAATACGTGCGGGGTTGTATCTGTCGTGTTTGCGTCCTCGTTCGAAGTGTACGTGAGTGCTTTTTGTGGCGTTGATTTGTATTTTCCATGTTTGTGTCCAGCGGTGAATTAGTGTTAAGTGGCTGTTGAGTTTTCTAATGTTCGCGTCGGAGGATCGAGAAGTGGCGGAGATGGCTGTGTCGTCTGCGTACATGTGTAATTGTGTGTGCGGGGATTTAGGTAGGTCGTTTACAAATATGTTGAATAGGAAGGGGCTGAGCAGGGAGCCTTGTGGGACGCCAGCAGAGGTTGGGCGCACCGAAGAGAGAGTCTGTCCGTCGGCGACAGTGAATTTACGTCGGTTCAGGTAATTGCGGAGGAGTCGGATGAGAGGAGGGGGGAAATCATTTTGAAAGAGTTTAAATATGAGGCCTTTGTGCCACACCTTGTCGAAAGCCCTAGCGATGTCCAAAAATATTGCGTCGGTGGGGCGGCGAAGCATGAAGCCACGACTGATGGCTTCGACAAGGCGTAGCACTTGGTGGGTTGCAGAGGTGTTAGATCGAAAGCCGAATTGCTCGGGGCGAAGGACATTATTGGAGGTAGCATGGTTGAGAAGGCGGGTAAGGATTAATTTTTCGAAAATTTTGGATAGGTTAGAGAGAAGGGTGATAGGTCTGCTGTTGCCAGGGATTGTAGGGTCTTTACCGGGTTTGGGGATGAGAAGGACTTTGCCAGTTTTCCAGGTTTCGGGATAGTAGGATAGAAGGTAGCAGTGGTTGATAAGGTCTGAGAGAATAAGGGAGAATTTGGGGACTGAAGAGGCAGATTTGAGCAATTTATTAGGGATTTTATCAAGGCCAGGAGCAGTATGAAGAGGTAGGGTATTGATGATGGATTGGATTTCAGATGCATCGGTGATGGGGGGAAGGTCGGGTGGGTTATATGGGAGGAAGCGCAGTGATTCGTCAATTTTGTCTTCAGTTAAGGAAGGGGAATTGTCCAAAGTCATAACCGTCTGCAGGATGTCAGCTTGAATTTCCACTTTGGCTTTTGGGTCAAATATGTATGTATTGTCATGTTTTAATGGTGGGGAGAAAATTTTGTTGCGTCTTCTGAGGGAACGTGAAATGGACCAAGTGGAGTTGTCGTTAAAGTTTAATTTGGATAGGTGGGTTTCCCAGGATTTGGATTTAAATTTGGATATTTCAGATTTTGTAAGGTTGCTTAAGCGGGAGTATTCGTGTTTGTAACATGGGATTCGGGATTGCTGCCAGCGTCGGCGCGCAGCATTTCTGGCAAGGATGATATTTTTAATGTGTTGCGGAAGGGAGAATTTGGATGAATGATTGTGGGGGACAATTTTCGTTATTTTGCTGAGGGCGTCATGGAGCGTGTTAGTCAGGAGAACGGCTCGGGAGTTCAAGTCTTCGTAAGTTGGGTTTAGAAGGGGGGACAGGGGATCTAGTAGAGTGGAGAGGGTGTCAGGAAGTCTGGGCCAGTCAGTCAGTTGTTTTTTTGGAAGGATGTCAAGAATGGGATTAAGAGGGATGGAGAATAGGATAGGTAGATGGTCGGAGCTGAAGTCATGAATCACTGAGGGGGGATCAAAAAACGGAAGGTTGAGGGATATGGCAATGTCGAGGATGTCACTTCTAGCATTCGATTGCGGCGGGAAATGAGTGGGTTCTAGAGGGGAAAGGATGGACACAGGCTTAAAGGAGATGAAGGACTGGAGAATGCGGCCGTTGTTGTTGGAGGAATGGCAGCCCCAGTTTGGATGTTTACAGTTCCAGTCGCCGACGAACAAGGCCCTGCTGTGTAAAGAAAACATTTTCCCCAGGTCATCCCTGCTCAGGGGGTGAGAGGGGGGATGGTAAATCGAGTACAAGTGTAAGTTGCCTTGTGGAGTGTGCAGTGTAATACCAAGAGCCTCTATATTGCTGAGGACAGGGGAAGGAAGTGGGGTGTGGTTCAAACCTTTTTTGATGAGGACTGCAACTCCTCCTCCAGGAGTGGTTCTGTCAAGTCTGTAGCAAGTGTAGTTAGGAAAGTGTAGGGAGATGTGCGGTTTAAGGAAGGTTTCTTGTAGGAGTATGATGTCCGTGGCATGATCAGAAGCGTATTTTTGTAGTTCAATTTTTTTGTTAATGATGCTGTTGCAGTTCCAGGAGAGAATCGTGATGTGGTTGAGTGTGTGAGTATGTGGACTGTTTACTGTGTTCATGGTTCAGTCTGGAGGAGGAGGATTTGTTCTAGAATGAATAACTTTTTGTCTTTAACAGATGGAAGGGAGGACATTCTAACCCAGATGTCTCTAAAAAAAGAGTTAAGGGAGGATTGTTCGGATGATTCTTGGTGGTGGTCAACATTAGTTACTGAGTGGGAAGCAGGGGGAAGTGAAGGAGACGAGAGGGAAGGATGGTTATGAAGGACTGCAGAGTAAGACTGGGTTAGCGGTTTGGGAATGGGAGCAGGGGAGAATTGGGCTGGTTTTCCTAGGCGCAAGATCATGGTCGCTTTAGCTTTCTTATGGACAGGACAGCCTCTGTAGTTGGCCGTGTGGTCACTCTGGCAGAGAAGGCATTTAGCCGGGGTGTCCGGTGATTTCACGCATTCTGAGGAGGCGTGTGGACCGCCGCAGCGGACGCAGTTCGGAGGGAGAGTGCAATGGTTTTTGGTATGGCCTAGGGCCTGACACCTGTGGCATTGAACGGGCTGAAGGGGTTTGCGGAAGTAGTCTACTTTTATTGCAAGTCCGAGCAAGTTTGACAGGGATAAGAAGGCTTGAGGGTCGATAGCGCTTTCTGCGATGATTTGGCATGTACGCGTTGGGTATTTCGCGACAGAGAGGGTACCAGACGCTCGAACAGCGTCGGAAGGTCTCGTGGACCATATTCTGTGGACCGATATGATTTGGAAGCCTTTAAGTTTAAGCTCGCCAAGAATTTCCTCCTCTGTGATAGAGGGGAAGAGACCGCGTAGGGCAAACTCTTTCCTTCGCTCACCCTGAAGCTGGTACGTCACATACGGGACAGATTTTTCCTTTAATAGGGACGAAACCGCTTTGAAGTCAGCCACAGAGACGCATTTTATAACTGCAGAGGAGGGCCCAGTTGAGTGACAAATCGGGGGAGACTGGCAAGCTTTGGAGATGTCAGCATGAAGTGCTGACCAGTTTGAGGTATCTTCCAGTTTAATGGGAGGAATTCTAATCTTTTGATTATTAGGGCCATTGGTTATTAAGCTGCTTGACGGGGAGATTGGGGTTGTACTGATTGGGGGGAGACTGGGCTCAGAAGTAGTCGGGCCCTGTGCGCTTTGAGATTCTTCTGGGAGGGAAGTAAGGGGATCAAATCTGTTGCTGGTCAAGGGCATAGATGAATGGGAGGAATTCTTGGTGCTTCTAGTTCTTTTAGAAGGACCTTGGACTTGGAAATCTTGATCGGTGGGGGGAGGTAAAACAATATTGCTGGAGGCTGAGGGCAGAGAGTTCAGTAGATTAGGGTTCTTGTCCAGGAGGGAATGGAAGAGTGCTTTCTTTTCCTCCTCAGGCAAGGCTGTGATTACATTAATCAAGTCGAAGTTATGAGGGGGTAATGGATCGGATTTTTTTGTTGACCTAGCAGCCATTCTGGTGCTGTATACAGTGATCGGGATTTCAGAGTCGGTTGATTTCGGCATTTCAATGTGGCTCTAGTACGGAAACCACATGATGAAGTCTAAATTTAGGTGGGGGTACGGCAAGTAAATTAATTAACAAGTAAGGGGGAAGTTCAGCCCTAAGAAGTGGACCCTTCGGTTCAACAAGGCGTGCAGTGGAGGTGCAAGCCCTCTGCCAAGTCTCCCCGAACAAGACGACCAAGGATGAATGACCGTGAGTGAGCACCACCCGGGGGTGAGAAGAGGGGACTGGTTAGCCCTCCCCACCAGGCGCCTCAGTCACTTGGTATTGTTAACGACTAGAGCTAAACAAGCGTTCCGGGCAATGATAATTTTTTGTTTGGTCCTAAAAAGGGCCGAAAAAACCACGTGGGTTCACGAGCAAATATGGCCCTAAAAAGGTCCGTGCAATTCGTAAATATAGATGTGTCCAGTGAAGAGCTGAGGTCGTTGCCGGGAGAGAAGAGTAGTCCAGAAGGTCGAGGTCGATGTGCAGAGCGTCCAGAGTTGTCCAAGAATAAGCAGGGTCAGCCAGGAGAAAAGTCAAAGTTCCGGTCCGTTCGATAATAAGTGAGAAGGTTCCCCGTAGGCAGGGAAAACTCCGCTAGAAGATCTGCTCTCCTTCTACGCCAAGTCTACGATGTCACCAGGTCACCAAGTCACCACCCTAACAGCAGGATTCAGTCACATCAGTCGCCTGCTTATGTACCCCTGGTCCGTTCCGTGAGCCGAATCTCCTCGACGACCAATCACGTAAAAGCATGATGTGGCGTCGCTAGGACGGCGGCAGCCTATATAAATGCGCCCAGGAGTCTGACAGCGATTAGACAGCACTACCAGATAAAGAAGCATTCAGCCATGTCCGGACGAGGAAAGGGAGGAAAAGTGAAGGGGAAGTCCAAGTCCCGCTCCAGCAGGGCCGGTCTTCAGTTTCCGGTCGGTCGTATCCACCGTCTGCTCCGCAAGGGGAACTATGCCGAGCGTGTTGGTGCCGGTGCCCCAGTCTACTTGGCCGCCGTCATGGAGTACCTGGCCGCGGAAGTCCTCGAGTTGGCCGGTAACGCTGCCAGGGACAACAAGAAGACGAGAATCATCCCTCGTCACTTGCAGTTGGCCATCCGCAACGACGAGGAGTTGAATAAGCTCCTGTCGGGCGTTACCATCGCTCAGGGAGGTGTCCTTCCGAACATCCAGGCGGTGCTCCTGCCCAAGAAGACTGAGAAGAAGGCATAAGCATCACGCTGTGCGCATAAAAGGTCCTTTTCAGGACCAGAACATACTAGAGAGATGTACGCGATAAATGTCATGTGAAAAAAATAATAATAACAATAAACGTAATAAGCATAGCGAATGAAACGTGGAGCTATAATTGGGCTAAGGTAAACGATGGGAAATAAAGCGTATAAAAAGTGAAAGCGTTTGTGCTGAAATGCAACGAAGAATGATTGAAGGTGACACTGCTTCGTTTACAATGTATTTCATAGTCTGTCATAAAATTTCACCTGCAATCTGCCGCTTAACTACGTTATTTCTTGTTAACATGTATGGTTGCAACGGCGCGATACACATTGTCGCCAGTCCGTTGCCACGTGCTTATTCATGTACGGTTGCAACGGCGCGATATACATTGTCGCCAGTCCGTTGCCACGTGCTTATTCCGATTCGCTGACAATGTCTTTAACGTCGGTAAAGGCTCATACAATTTCAACTCTATTATCACCGCCATTTTTCCTGTGCGCTCGAACAGGTCTTACTTTACTATTTATCGCCGTCACATACGCTATAGCGAATAATTTTTCGTTCCGTTATGGCAAAGGATTAGCTCCATCTCTGAACATTGTATTGGTCCTTAGAAGGACCTTTTTTATCGACGTACGCCGGGTGTCGGATGGCGATCCCGTCGCGTCGTGTCTAACCGCCAAACCCGTAGAGAGTGCGGCCCTGTCTCTTGAGTGCGTACACGACGTCCATGGCTGTGACGGTCTTCCTCTTGGCGTGTTCGGTGTAGGTGACGGCGTCACGAATAACGTTCTCAAGGAACACCTTGAGCACACCGCGCGTCTCCTCGTAGATGAGTCCGGAGATACGCTTCACTCCACCTCGGCGGGCGAGACGGCGGATGGCCGGCTTGGTGATGCCCTGGATGTTATCGCGGAGAACTTTGCGATGACGTTTGGCTCCTCCCTTTCCCAGGCCTTTTCCTCCCTTGCCGCGTCCAGTCATCTCTGTAGTCTGCTCGTAGTAAGGGCTGCTGTCTGATGACCTGAAATGCACCTTCGCCGGTATTTATAAACGTCGCCGCCGCGGCGATGACGTACCCGACCTCTCCACCAATCAGCGTCGCCCGTACTATCTGGCGCCATTCTCGGAAGTGCTTAAAAGACGGCGTTGACCCGGCTTTTTACAGAGTTTACAGCAACTGCGACGGTGAGCACGAGGCAGGATCTAAAGAATGCCCAGTGTACATTAGCGAATGCGAGAAAAGAAAAGGTAGAAAGAAACAAGAAGGAATCGCCCAAACGAAAGGCACGACAGAAAAAACTTTGGTTACTGACGCCCCCCCACCCAAAGAAAATTACTGGACAAGTAAAGCGGCAGGAAAAATCAGCCAAGCCGATACCCCAAATGGGAAGGGCAAGGAAAACACCGACACTGCTCAGGCAATGTCTCAGGAATGCCCCACAGCGAAGGGTACGGATACGGGCAAACCAATGGACGAAGGAGTTAAAAACATCCTAAATACGATCGCCGCAATGCTGCAACAGCAGATGGGAATCCTCCAGCAGCTGCTTCAGCAAATTCTGAACATGTTCTCAACTCAGACCAACCATGGCCCTTAGAGAACGAAACGCGACGGTCATGCTGACCTGGAACGCCAATGGCGGGGTTCAGCGAAAAACTGACGAACTTGTCTTTCTCCTGAAACGACAAAAGATAGCAATATGTGCTATTACAGAAACTCACCTTCGGCCAGAAACATCGTGGGCTGTTCCCGGTTATAAAGTAATCCGAAAAGATAGGAAGTTAGCTCCAGGGAAATCCGCGTCTGGAGGAGTAGCCATCCTGGTGAGGGAGGATGTTATAATAAAAGACGTAATAGAACCTGAAACAACTGTGAACACAGAGGTAATTGGGGTGCAGGTCACCACTAAAATCGGTAGCATTAATTTTTTCTCCTGCTACATACCACCTCGTAAGCATTTCTACGAAAATGACTTTGATGAAATCACAAAAAAAGGAGGAAAGACAGTCATAACGGGCGATTTTAACGCAAAAAGCCCGATATGGAATTGCCCAAATGAAAACACTAAGGGAAAGAAACTCTCAAAATGGGTGGGCTTAAAATCCGCTTTTATATGCGCCCCATTTGGACCAACTCGGCTTAGGGGACGAGATGTTATCGACTTCTCAGTAATGATCGATATAACTAAGGCAGCCAAATCACAAACTTTAACAAGCCTCAGCAGTGACCATTTTCCAGTCATCACTCACATTGGAACAATACCTTGTCAGATGGGAAAGAGTATAAAACTCTGCTATGGTCTGGCCAACTGGGACCAATTCAGAAAAACAGTCGCCGATAGACTTCCGACGAAAATTATCCCGAAAAGTGAGGAAGAAATTGACGATATGGTCACAATTTTGACAGACGCAATATTAATTGCAATGAAAACGGAGGTCCCTCAGAAAAAACGAGGCCAATTAGACTTCTTAAGAATCCCCAAGCCTCTGAAAGAACTTATCCGAGAAAAGAACAAAGCGTTAAAAGAATACCACCGATACGGCACGAAGGCTTACAAAATGCGATACAAAAAGCTAACCAAGGAAGTAAGGAGAGTAATTAAGGCTCACAAGAAGAAAAAGTGGACAGATAAGCTACAATCTTTAAATGCACAAGACCAGTCAATCTGGCGCTTAGCAAAAAAGGTCCGAGATCAAGGAATGGAACCCAGAGACCCACCTCTGAAAACTGACGATAACAGAACTATTTATGACGCACAGGAGAAAGCAGACATTATTGCCGAATACCTGGAAGATGTTTTTACATTAAAAGAGACCGTATCTGAAGACGAGAATTGTTTCAATGAAAACGCTACCAATCCGGAAGCAGAGTTCAGGACGCCTGAATTAAAACTTGAAGCACTTGCCGATATCATAAAAGGACTCGCAAATGGGAAAGCGCCAGGGATTGATGGCATCCCCAACGAAGTAATCAAAAAGTTACCAGTCGCGGCAGGAGATTACTTAATTAAAATTGCCCAAGCAATGTTAAACACAGGATATTTTCCAAAACAATGGAAAGAAGCAAAGGTGACCTGCATTCCTAAGAGAGGGGGAATAGGGCTAAAGGCGAAAGACTTCCGACCAATCTCTCTCTTATCAAACCTAAGCAAGGTGATTGAAAGGCTAATTCTTCCAGAAATAAATCAAACTCTAAGCGAAAGGAATATTATCCCTCCCGAACAGTTTGGGTTTCGTGGAGAAATGTCCACTACTCACCAAATAAGCCGGGCCCTTGATTTTATATCAGACGCAAGAAATAAAAAAAGGCACTCCATAGGAGTATTTTTAGACATCTCTAAAGCTTTTGACAGGGTTTGGCACCAGGGCCTCATCGCTAAAATGCATAATTTAAACCTACCTAGGTGGCTAATTAACTGGACGCAGTCTTATCTGACGAACAGGAGTTTTATAGTGAGGTGGAGGAATGCGACCTCGGACTCCAAAAGAATAGGGACGGGCGTACCGCAGGGATCGGTACTAGGCCCTACTCTCTTTAACCTCTTCACATCTGACCTACCAATTCCTCGCCAGAACTGGAATGCAATTGTAGGATTATATGCAGATGACTTGGGTATCATGACTAAGAGTATGTACCCAAACCAAGCCGTCAAATACATGGAGGAAATTCTAGACCCCATTCTTAAATGGTATAAAAACTGGCGACTTGACGTAAATGAAAGGAAGTCACAGGCCATACACTTTCCAAAGCCGTTCTCCTCTGACCAGCCCAGAATGGTCCAAATAAACGGACACAACTTAGTATACACGGACAGTGTTAAATATCTCGGGGTAAAAATAGACGAAAACTTACGAATGGACAAGCATGTATTACATGTAATAGGAAAGGCGGCAGGGACAAGGGCAAGACTCTCCCCCTTGTTAAAATCCAAGGAAGTCCCCCGAGATATGAAGCTCCTAATCTTCAAAGGGGTAATCAGGCCAATAATAACTTACGCGGCTCCAGCATGGATAGGGCTACTGAAAAAAACTTCCTTGGAAAGATTGGAAAACTTTGAGAAAAGAACACTCAAATCAATATGGGGAGATCGAGGGTTGTACCGCTACAATGGCGACATTTATAAGGAACTAAACGTAAGAGGACTCAGAGAGGAAACCAGCGACCTAGCCAAAAGCTACTATGAAAAAATTAAAAACAATCCACATCTTATAATAAGAAACATTGCAATCGACAAAGAATCCACCTGGGATAAGCATAAGAGACCGCAGCACTCCATTGAGGCACCAAAATATGCCAAATAATTGACAAAAAAAAAAAAAAAAAAAAAAAAAACATATACAAACATAAACAAATGGTCCCAAAAAAACATAAATAAATAAGTGAATAAATGACACTGTTTTAAGCTTCAGAAGAAGCAAACAGAAAAAATGTCCGGTTTCTCTGGACGACAGGCACACACGGTTTTTACAGATCGCAGAAATGGCACGTACGAAGCAGACAGCCCGCAAGTCCACCGGAGGAAAGGCCCCGAGGAAGCAGCTGGCCACCAAGGCCGCTCGCAAGAGCGCGCCGGCGACGGGAGGCGTCAAGAAGCCCCACAGGTACCGCCCCGGTACCGTGGCCCTTCGTGAGATCAGGAGATACCAGAAGAGCACGGAGCTCCTCATCCGCAAGCTGCCCTTCCAGCGCCTGGTGCGTGAGATCGCCCAGGACTTCAAGACCGATCTTCGGTTCCAGAGCTCCGCCGTCATGGCTCTCCAGGAGGCCAGCGAGGCTTACCTAGTGGGTCTCTTTGAGGACACCAACCTCTGCGCCATCCACGCTAAGCGTGTGACCATCATGCCCAAGGACATCCAGCTGGCCCGCCGTATCCGCGGAGAGCGAGCTTAGAAAGCTACTTTCGGCCGAAAAACAAAGGTCCTTTTCAGGACCAGTACATACTTAAAAGTTTGAATTTAGCACGATCGCACAATAATTAACGACGATGTAAATCCATTGGAATGATGGACGACATGAAATTTCCTTTGCGCATGGCAAGTGCGTTTGCACGGCTACGCATGAAATGAGATGAAATAAAAGTTCGTGCGATGCTTACCTGACGCGCTTAACGAAAAGAAAACAATACTCCGTGACGTGTTGTTCATTTTACACGTTCTATGAATGTTATTCTTAATTTTTTTTTTCGTCCGTCCATGTCGCATCATCAATTTTAAATAGGACCGTTGTTTTTGCATGGCATTAATCATGATAAATGTTAACTTTGGGCGTGCTCAGTGGCGTGGGCATTGAGTGGCAAGCATCTTTGGAAGACATGATGGTCCTAAAAAGGACCGAGATTGGACGCTGTCTGCTGTCCTAGGTGCGCCGGTGGCGAAGCAGTGATGGTTCACTTCTTTTTCTGGGCGGCGGAAGGTTTCTTGGCGGCGGGCTTGGCCTTGGTGGGCGTCTTCTTGGGCTTGGGGGTCTTGGGTTTGGTGGCCGCCTTTTTCGCCTTCGACGGGGACTTTGCCGCCTTGGCGGCGGGTTTCCCAGCCGCCGGCTTCTTCTTTGGCTTGTCCGCCGCCTTCTTCGCCTTCTTGGCTGGTGGCGCGGACTTGCTTCGCTCCTTGGGCGCGGACCTCTTGGTGCCACTGGACGCCTTCTCGGAGGACTTCTTGGCTCCGACCGCTTTCGGTTTCTTTACTCCCGTCTTCTTGACGACCTTTTTCGCCTTGGTCGTCCCGCTGGCTGCCGCGGGTGCGGCCTTCTTGCTGTGGCTCAGCTTGAAGGAACCTGAGGCGCCCTTTCCCTTGGTCTGGACGAGAGTTCCGGCGGTGACGGCCGCCTTGAGGTACTTCTTGATGAAAGGCGAGAGCCTCTCGGCGTCCACTTTGTAGCTGGCTGCGATGTACTTCTTGATGGCTTGAAGGGAAGAGCCACCGCGCTCCTTGAGGCCCTTGACTGCGTTGTTAACCATCTCGGAAGTGGGCGGGTGCGACGGCTTTGCGCGAGCCTTCTTGGCTGCTCCGCCCTTGCTGGCCTTCTTGGAAGCCGCGGAGGTTCCTGAAGAAGGCAGGGGTTTTACTGCGACGGTGCCCGAAGGCTGGGCTGCCGGTGGTGCGGCTGCCGCTGCTCCAGATGCTGCGTCTGCCATGTTATCGGCTGCTGCGTGATGATAGAAAGAGAAAATTACCAAGACATGGATTTCATACGAAAGTCCACCTTGCTATCGTACCATTTCGGAGCAAAATACGATCTCTTCCTCTCGCCTCCGGTGCGCTTCTCGGATTGTTTGTACTCCACTCCTCCTCCGACTTTCGCGTTTCGGAGAGTGTCGGGGGCGCGTAACGAGGGCGCCTTGCGCCGCGGCGCCCGTCAGGGTTCCACCCTGTCGGCCGTGGCGGCGCCAGGCGTTTGGCGAGCCCAGTTCGTGTGCAGCGGGTCGTCAAAATACGGGTTGTCGTCCTGTCGAAGGCGTACCCGGGAATAAACGTTGCACACGTTTCTACCGGGGTCGATTCCTCGAGATCCGAGGTAACGTACGTTCGAGGCCATCCTTCACCTGGTATTGGACGCGCTCGCGACCCGGTGGGCCGCGCGCCGGCCGCGGAAAGCGGCCCCGAGAAGACGGTCCCTTCGGACGCCTTCCCCCTGACTCGGCGCCTGTCAAACCTTCCTCCTGTTCCTCCCCGGTGCCTGTCCCGTAAGCGGACGTTTATGCATTTTTCGACGACTCGGGGGCGTCGCGACGCACCCACCTCCCGCGCCCGTGGGAAAGGATTATCGAGTCGCAAATGGAGACGGAGTCACCCGTTAAGCGCACGCCTTACGACGCGTCCGCGTGGGCTTCGAAATGGTTGCATGGGGTGGCCGAAGGGGAAAAAGAAATGAACTGTACGCACGCGAATGGGACGTCAAAGTTCACGTACAACAAAGTCGAGGATGGCGCCGAATTATGCTTTAGCCCCGTGAGCGGGCGGGAAAAACAATGTAGTAGCCGAGGGCGCGCAGTGGCGACCCGGCCGTGACGAGTTTGCTCCGTCTCCAACGGCTTCGGACGTCGGTACCTCGTTGCGGGATGATGAATTTGTAGCAACCGGCATGTCATCGGAAACGAAATGATACTTCATCACGGGAAAACTCTTATTGTCGTTGAAACGGCGCCACATCCACGTTTCCGCGGATGTCTACCCTAGTTTCCTTGCACGTCTTTCGAAGAGGAGAGTCGTCTGCCGTCGACTTGTTATCGCGTACATTTCTTTTATTAACCTTCCTTATCTGTGCGATGCGTTGGATGTGCTTTTCTCCACGGTGCCGTCAAGTTACGGAATACACCCCTACGACCTTAAAAAAAAAAATCCCTCCCACACACACGCTGTATGTCACGTTAAATGACCCTGTGTGATGGGATACCTCGGGGACGTAGTCAACGTGAAAGCGACTCCTTGAAAACCAGGCTCTCGTAAGCGTACGTAATTCGTGTCGGCAATTTCGCTCGGTACACATCCCCCGCCGTACGTCTTATTCACGGAAACGGCGAAAATAGGGCGCATCGCGGGATTGTATGCGCGATCATTACGATGGGAATCGCCATAAGCAAATAGGACAGATGCGTTTAACTCAATAATATCCACATCCCTTTCGTCGTAGTTGCGGAGCTATGACGGCTTGTATTCGTGTCACAATATTTTTCAGTTGCTTCCAACCTAATTTCACATCGTTTCCACTTGTTTCCAATCGACATAATGTGTGTCAAGCATATGGATCTTGTTTTTTACCTCCATGCCGTTGGAATAATATCTTTCATTAGAGCAATGGTCGACTTTTCCTTATAACTTTCGAGGGTCGGGATAGTGATTGACGGATAAGGTAGAGTGAATAGCCCTTACCTGGAAAACATTCCTGTGAATAAATAAAAAAAACGTGGGAAAAAGCCGTCGGGGCGTGATGCGGCGTTCAATAGTGATGACAGATTATACTATCTGGCGTAGGAAAGACTTGAACACGATTTTTCCTGGGATCGTAATCAGGGATCCAGGCTGGTTTCCAGTGCTTGCGGGGTTGGGGGGACTAGGGGCGGCATTAACAGCCGGAACCGTTCATTCCTCTACGACCTCTCTTTCGTGGAACTCTATCACCGTCGACAGTTCACGGAACATCATTTCTCGGTTCTGTCTCGAAGAAGCCCCTGTGTTAATTCAATTACTCAGTATCTACTTCGTTCTGCATTACTTAATCAATACATGTGGACCCATCAAATATTTCATCCCCGTTCATTGTTGATTCCTTGAGGTTCTTAGCGATGCGGAAGCAACTTTATCGTCACGAGTAATAAAAGAACGATGATTAACAATTTTAAGCTGTCTGGTACCTAGCACATCACCATAAAAGATACGAAATAAGCATTCCAGTGAACAGGAAAACAAATAGTCGTCTTTTCCCCGGCCAATCTGGGATCATTGCAATGTGAAGCGAAAGTCAATCAGGAGTTAAGAGGATTCAATCCACTCACGATGAAGTAGACGACTGAAGGTTGCGTAGGTCTATGTGCACGTTCGTGTGTGTTAGTTTCTAGTGTTCATATGTAAATGACAGTTGTGTCAATGGGGGAACGTTATTCGAAAGTAACACTAGTTGACTCGAATTTAATCATTCTTATTACCAGTAGTTGCATTGCAAAATTTGACATTATCACGGCAGGAGGTAGGTGATGACTGTCATAAATGTTCGCTAATGGAGGACGTTTGTCATCCATTCCGAGATTTTGAAAAAAAAACTGTCTCCGTTTACATATCGCTGCGTACCCGAGATATTTTACTAATTTGGTACTCTGTGTGGATGAATTTATTAACAGATGTCATAAGGGTGATTTCAACTACACAAATTTGACAAAGTTCAATGTTAAGTATTAACGCCTCGCTGTGACTGGTATGACATTACATGATATCCCGGTGATTAAGCATCACCACAACTGCTAAGGTAATTAATCGTCATGGTGTATATCATGAGTCTTAAAATCACACGATCGTTATGAAATTTACACCGCTTCACGGCTCGTCGGCATTTTCTCCCGTCCGTAGTTAAGTTGTATGTTACTAAGTTGCCTAGGCAAGGACGTTATTCCATTCCATTCCCGGCCACTGTTACTAGATGAATCTGATTAAATATCGCTTCACGAATCACTATTGTCCTCAAAGCCGAGCGTCCTTCGGTTAACGCCACTGCGGGAAATCGGTTGTCGAATACGGTGAAGTGACGATCTCGTGTACCTAGTGTCAAAATGCGGCCGGGGTGGATTCTTCAATGGGGCTAATGCGGTAAAGATTTTCACCAAATTTGCAGAAAGTTGAAATGCTAAAAGGACGGACAGGTAGGCACATGCGGCAACCTTTTTCGTCAGAAATGCACTTGTAGGAAGAGTCGCCTTAATGAAAACGTTATGCAATCATCTCATAAATGATTATACCGGCCGCTAATTTTAAAGATTTCTCTTTCACGTCAAACTTCGACCTCTTTTCCCTAGATTTCATTTCCCTAATCCCGCAAAGAAATAAACAACATTAACGTATGTCCTTCCATCCCTTGTGTATCAACGTAATAAAATTAGCGGGTAAGTTGGGACTGGGACCATTTAACTTTTGCCTAGAGAAACATTTTCTGTTCTGTGGCGTGACAAGACAAGTAAAGATTTCTGGAAAGGTTAATTTCGTTCAAAAGAAGGGGAATGAGTCGTGTCCCGCGGAAGGGACCCCGGTTCAAAACTATAACAAGAATCGGTCATTTGGAGGCATGGTGATCAAAGAACTGGTCTACTTGTCACGTCTGTCTCGATGCATTTGTAATCAATTGCTGATAAATCGTTGCAGTATCGCAAAAAAAAAATTGCGGAAAAGGATGAAAAATCACTCAATCGACTTTAAAATACTTGGGGGATTCGTTCAGAGGAGGTTTATCAACATTGTTTCAGCGAGATGGCGATTTTCCAAGAAGGAAACCCGATGCCCATTACATAAATTGTTATTTGTGCGAATGATGCTGATTCCATATGCTGTTAACGACGATGCATTCCGTAGAAATAGTTTCTGGGAATTGATTGATTGGATAGAATTAGCACAATGGAAAATCCACGGAAGCGCTCACTGCCCGCCATTTTGTTTATTGCGACGCCTGCTCGTCACGACTTGGTGAATGTACAAGGAACGCTGTTGCCCAGCTGCGTTCTATGCTTGCGAGGTTTCCACAGAAATTTCTTCCTCGTGCGGAATGCCACGTGGGTCATTGCGACAGCCCTTTTCTGGTTAACGTAGAAACTTGGGGCGAGGACGGGTCGCATTACCTGCCTCCTCGCGTTGAACCCCCGAGGAGTTTTACGACGTAGCGGATGGGACGGGAGGTTAAGCGGAATTAGCCTTCGCGGAAAAACGGCCGCGTGGGAAGGGCATGTGGGGACCTGTCATTTACTGCCCCTGGAAGTGAAGCAGGAGCAACGTGACCACAAGCGTACCAGTTTCGGAGGGAGACGGACGCCGTGAATCCATATTATTTTTGACGGAGGGAGACATGTAAGTCAAGGCTTACGTCTGAGAAACGAGCATAGCAGGTCAGTGGTTTGAAAAGTACTGGGTGAAAGGGAAGTAATCATGGGAATATAATATTTTTTCCTTAATATCTCGACGGTCATTTTCATCAAATGCAGACGCATAGCAGTAGAAAATATATTTGAATAGGAGGTAAGAAATTCGTCCATCTTTTATTGTCATAAGTTTCTCCTTTACATTTACTCTATTTTTTCGTGAACCGCGCGCGTGCACACCAGGTAAGTAGTTGGTGAATCGGAGGAAAGCGTGGGACTCTAATTTCCCAGGTTTTTACGTTTATTTATGTACGTCCTTTGCGGCCGAGTATTGACGATTGCCCATCGCAGTCGGGTATTTGAAAACTGAAGATTATTTCATGGCCCTTAGAAGGGCCGTTAGGATGCATCAAAGCAATCCCGTCGAGGAATTTACTTTGAGCTGGTGTACTTGGTGACGGCCTTGGTCCCCTCGGAGACGGCGTGCTTGGCCAGCTCACCGGGAAGCAAGAGCCTGACGGCGGTCTGCACCTCCCGGCTGGTGATGGTGGAGCGCTTGTTGTAGTGAGCCAGGCGAGAAGCTTCGGCGGCGATTCTCTCGAAAATATCGTTGACGAAGCTGTTCATGATGCTCATGGCCTTGCTGGAGATTCCGGTGTCGGGGTGCACCTGCTTCAGCACTTTGTAGATGTAGATTGCGTAGCTCTCCTTCCTCCTGCGCTTCTTCTTCTTGTCTCCCTTGGAGATGTTCTTCTGGGCCTTGCCCGCTTTCTTCGCAGCCTTTCCGCTCGTCTTGGGTGGCATGGTGATCACGTTCGGCGAACGGGGTCGATTTCAGTATTTTCGCCGAACATCAGTCGCCTGCTTATGTACCCCTGGTCCGTTCCGTGAGCCGAATCTCCTCGACGACCAATCACGTAAAAGCATGATGTGGCGTCGCTAGGACGGCGGCAGCCTATATAAATGCGCCCAGGAGTCTGACAGCGATTAGACAGCACTACCAGATAAAGAAGCATTCAGCCATGTCCGGACGAGGAAAGGGAGGAAAAGTGAAGGGGAAGTCCAAGTCCCGCTCCAGCAGGGCCGGTCTTCAGTTTCCGGTCGGTCGTATCCACCGTCTGCTCCGCAAGGGGAACTATGCCGAGCGTGTTGGTGCCGGTGCCCCAGTCTACTTGGCCGCCGTCATGGAGTACCTGGCCGCGGAAGTCCTCGAGTTGGCCGGTAACGCTGCCAGGGACAACAAGAAGACGAGAATCATCCCTCGTCACTTGCAGTTGGCCATCCGCAACGACGAGGAGTTGAATAAGCTCCTGTCGGGCGTTACCATCGCTCAGGGAGGTGTCCTTCCGAACATCCAGGCGGTGCTCCTGCCCAAGAAGACTGAGAAGAAGGCATAAGCATCACGCTGTGCGCATAAAAGGTCCTTTTCAGGACCAGAACATACTAGAGAGATGTACGCGATAAATGTCATGTGAAAAAAATAATAATAACAATAAACGTAATAAGCATAGCGAATGAAACGTGGAGCTATAATTGGGCTAAGGTAAACGATGGGAAATAAAGCGTATAAAAAGTGAAAGCGTTTGTGCTGAAATGCAACGAAGAATGATTGAAGGTGACACTGCTTCGTTTACAATGTATTTCATAGTCTGTCATAAAATTTCACCTGCAATCTGCCGCTTAACTACGTTATTTCTTGTTAACATGTATGGTTGCAACGGCGCGATACACATTGTCGCCAGTCCGTTGCCACGTGCTTATTCATGTACGGTTGCAACGGCGCGATATACATTGTCGCCAGTCCGTTGCCACGTGCTTATTCCGATTCGCTGACAATGTCTTTAACGTCGGTAAAGGCTCATACAATTTCAACTCTATTATCACCGCCATTTTTCCTGTGCGCTCGAACAGGTCTTACTTTACTATTTATCGCCGTCACATACGCTATAGCGAATAATTTTTCGTTCCGTTATGGCAAAGGATTAGCTCCATCTCTGAACATTGTATTGGTCCTTAGAAGGACCTTTTTTATCGACGTACGCCGGGTGTCGGATGGCGATCCCGTCGCGTCGTGTCTAACCGCCAAACCCGTAGAGAGTGCGGCCCTGTCTCTTGAGTGCGTACACGACGTCCATGGCTGTGACGGTCTTCCTCTTGGCGTGTTCGGTGTAGGTGACGGCGTCACGAATAACGTTCTCAAGGAACACCTTGAGCACACCGCGCGTCTCCTCGTAGATGAGTCCGGAGATACGCTTCACTCCACCTCGGCGGGCGAGACGGCGGATGGCCGGCTTGGTGATGCCCTGGATGTTATCGCGGAGAACTTTGCGATGACGTTTGGCT
This sequence comes from Hetaerina americana, assembly GCF_022747635.1. Classification (NCBI taxonomy): domain Eukaryota; kingdom Metazoa; phylum Arthropoda; class Insecta; order Odonata; family Calopterygidae; genus Hetaerina; species Hetaerina americana. The sequence goes on from NW_027286216.1 coordinate 28,233, forward strand.
CCTCCCTTTCCCAGGCCTTTTCCTCCCTTGCCGCGTCCAGTCATCTCTGTAGTCTGCTCGTAGTAAGGGCTGCTGTCTGATGACCTGAAATGCACCTTCGCCGGTATTTATAAACGTCGCCGCCGCGGCGATGACGTACCCGACCTCTCCACCAATCAGCGTCGCCCGTACTATCTGGCGCCATTCTCGGAAGTGCTTAAAAGACGGCGTTGACCCGGCTTTTTACAGATCGCAGAAATGGCACGTACGAAGCAGACAGCCCGCAAGTCCACCGGAGGAAAGGCCCCGAGGAAGCAGCTGGCCACCAAGGCCGCTCGCAAGAGCGCGCCGGCGACGGGAGGCGTCAAGAAGCCCCACAGGTACCGCCCCGGTACCGTGGCCCTTCGTGAGATCAGGAGATACCAGAAGAGCACGGAGCTCCTCATCCGCAAGCTGCCCTTCCAGCGCCTGGTGCGTGAGATCGCCCAGGACTTCAAGACCGATCTTCGGTTCCAGAGCTCCGCCGTCATGGCTCTCCAGGAGGCCAGCGAGGCTTACCTAGTGGGTCTCTTTGAGGACACCAACCTCTGCGCCATCCACGCTAAGCGTGTGACCATCATGCCCAAGGACATCCAGCTGGCCCGCCGTATCCGCGGAGAGCGAGCTTAGAAAGCTACTTTCGGCCGAAAAACAAAGGTCCTTTTCAGGACCAGTACATACTTAAAAGTTTGAATTTAGCACGATCGCACAATAATTAACGACGATGTAAATCCATTGGAATGATGGACGACATGAAATTTCCTTTGCGCATGGCAAGTGCGTTTGCACGGCTACGCATGAAATGAGATGAAATAAAAGTTCGTGCGATGCTTACCTGACGCGCTTAACGAAAAGAAAACAATACTCCGTGACGTGTTGTTCATTTTACACGTTCTATGAATGTTATTCTTAATTTTTTTTTTCGTCCGTCCATGTCGCATCATCAATTTTAAATAGGACCGTTGTTTTTGCATGGCATTAATCATGATAAATGTTAACTTTGGGCGTGCTCAGTGGCGTGGGCATTGAGTGGCAAGCATCTTTGGAAGACATGATGGTCCTAAAAAGGACCGAGATTGGACGCTGTCTGCTGTCCTAGGTGCGCCGGTGGCGAAGCAGTGATGGTTCACTTCTTTTTCTGGGCGGCGGAAGGTTTCTTGGCGGCGGGCTTGGCCTTGGTGGGCGTCTTCTTGGGCTTGGGGGTCTTGGGTTTGGTGGCCGCCTTTTTCGCCTTCGACGGGGACTTTGCCGCCTTGGCGGCGGGTTTCCCAGCCGCCGGCTTCTTCTTTGGCTTGTCCGCCGCCTTCTTCGCCTTCTTGGCTGGTGGCGCGGACTTGCTTCGCTCCTTGGGCGCGGACCTCTTGGTGCCACTGGACGCCTTCTCGGAGGACTTCTTGGCTCCGACCGCTTTCGGTTTCTTTACTCCCGTCTTCTTGACGACCTTTTTCGCCTTGGTCGTCCCGCTGGCTGCCGCGGGTGCGGCCTTCTTGCTGTGGCTCAGCTTGAAGGAACCTGAGGCGCCCTTTCCCTTGGTCTGGACGAGAGTTCCGGCGGTGACGGCCGCCTTGAGGTACTTCTTGATGAAAGGCGAGAGCCTCTCGGCGTCCACTTTGTAGCTGGCTGCGATGTACTTCTTGATGGCTTGAAGGGAAGAGCCACCGCGCTCCTTGAGGCCCTTGACTGCGTTGTTAACCATCTCGGAAGTGGGCGGGTGCGACGGCTTTGCGCGAGCCTTCTTGGCTGCTCCGCCCTTGCTGGCCTTCTTGGAAGCCGCGGAGGTTCCTGAAGAAGGCAGGGGTTTTACTGCGACGGTGCCCGAAGGCTGGGCTGCCGGTGGTGCGGCTGCCGCTGCTCCAGATGCTGCGTCTGCCATGTTATCGGCTGCTGCGTGATGATAGAAAGAGAAAATTACCAAGACATGGATTTCATACGAAAGTCCACCTTGCTATCGTACCATTTCGGAGCAAAATACGATCTCTTCCTCTCGCCTCCGGTGCGCTTCTCGGATTGTTTGTACTCCACTCCTCCTCCGACTTTCGCGTTTCGGAGAGTGTCGGGGGCGCGTAACGAGGGCGCCTTGCGCCGCGGCGCCCGTCAGGGTTCCACCCTGTCGGCCGTGGCGGCGCCAGGCGTTTGGCGAGCCCAGTTCGTGTGCAGCGGGTCGTCAAAATACGGGTTGTCGTCCTGTCGAAGGCGTACCCGGGAATAAACGTTGCACACGTTTCTACCGGGGTCGATTCCTCGAGATCCGAGGTAACGTACGTTCGAGGCCATCCTTCACCTGGTATTGGACGCGCTCGCGACCCGGTGGGCCGCGCGCCGGCCGCGGAAAGCGGCCCCGAGAAGACGGTCCCTTCGGACGCCTTCCCCCTGACTCGGCGCCTGTCAAACCTTCCTCCTGTTCCTCCCCGGTGCCTGTCCCGTAAGCGGACGTTTATGCATTTTTCGACGACTCGGGGGCGTCGCGACGCACCCACCTCCCGCGCCCGTGGGAAAGGATTATCGAGTCGCAAATGGAGACGGAGTCACCCGTTAAGCGCACGCCTTACGACGCGTCCGCGTGGGCTTCGAAATGGTTGCATGGGGTGGCCGAAGGGGAAAAAGAAATGAACTGTACGCACGCGAATGGGACGTCAAAGTTCACGTACAACAAAGTCGAGGATGGCGCCGAATTATGCTTTAGCCCCGTGAGCGGGCGGGAAAAACAATGTAGTAGCCGAGGGCGCGCAGTGGCGACCCGGCCGTGACGAGTTTGCTCCGTCTCCAACGGCTTCGGACGTCGGTACCTCGTTGCGGGATGATGAATTTGTAGCAACCGGCATGTCATCGGAAACGAAATGATACTTCATCACGGGAAAACTCTTATTGTCGTTGAAACGGCGCCACATCCACGTTTCCGCGGATGTCTACCCTAGTTTCCTTGCACGTCTTTCGAAGAGGAGAGTCGTCTGCCGTCGACTTGTTATCGCGTACATTTCTTTTATTAACCTTCCTTATCTGTGCGATGCGTTGGATGTGCTTTTCTCCACGGTGCCGTCAAGTTACGGAATACACCCCTACGACCTTAAAAAAAAAAATCCCTCCCACACACACGCTGTATGTCACGTTAAATGACCCTGTGTGATGGGATACCTCGGGGACGTAGTCAACGTGAAAGCGACTCCTTGAAAACCAGGCTCTCGTAAGCGTACGTAATTCGTGTCGGCAATTTCGCTCGGTACACATCCCCCGCCGTACGTCTTATTCACGGAAACGGCGAAAATAGGGCGCATCGCGGGATTGTATGCGCGATCATTACGATGGGAATCGCCATAAGCAAATAGGACAGATGCGTTTAACTCAATAATATCCACATCCCTTTCGTCGTAGTTGCGGAGCTATGACGGCTTGTATTCGTGTCACAATATTTTTCAGTTGCTTCCAACCTAATTTCACATCGTTTCCACTTGTTTCCAATCGACATAATGTGTGTCAAGCATATGGATCTTGTTTTTTACCTCCATGCCGTTGGAATAATATCTTTCATTAGAGCAATGGTCGACTTTTCCTTATAACTTTCGAGGGTCGGGATAGTGATTGACGGATAAGGTAGAGTGAATAGCCCTTACCTGGAAAACATTCCTGTGAATAAATAAAAAAAACGTGGGAAAAAGCCGTCGGGGCGTGATGCGGCGTTCAATAGTGATGACAGATTATACTATCTGGCGTAGGAAAGACTTGAACACGATTTTTCCTGGGATCGTAATCAGGGATCCAGGCTGGTTTCCAGTGCTTGCGGGGTTGGGGGGACTAGGGGCGGCATTAACAGCCGGAACCGTTCATTCCTCTACGACCTCTCTTTCGTGGAACTCTATCACCGTCGACAGTTCACGGAACATCATTTCTCGGTTCTGTCTCGAAGAAGCCCCTGTGTTAATTCAATTACTCAGTATCTACTTCGTTCTGCATTACTTAATCAATACATGTGGACCCATCAAATATTTCATCCCCGTTCATTGTTGATTCCTTGAGGTTCTTAGCGATGCGGAAGCAACTTTATCGTCACGAGTAATAAAAGAACGATGATTAACAATTTTAAGCTGTCTGGTACCTAGCACATCACCATAAAAGATACGAAATAAGCATTCCAGTGAACAGGAAAACAAATAGTCGTCTTTTCCCCGGCCAATCTGGGATCATTGCAATGTGAAGCGAAAGTCAATCAGGAGTTAAGAGGATTCAATCCACTCACGATGAAGTAGACGACTGAAGGTTGCGTAGGTCTATGTGCACGTTCGTGTGTGTTAGTTTCTAGTGTTCATATGTAAATGACAGTTGTGTCAATGGGGGAACGTTATTCGAAAGTAACACTAGTTGACTCGAATTTAATCATTCTTATTACCAGTAGTTGCATTGCAAAATTTGACATTATCACGGCAGGAGGTAGGTGATGACTGTCATAAATGTTCGCTAATGGAGGACGTTTGTCATCCATTCCGAGATTTTGAAAAAAAAACTGTCTCCGTTTACATATCGCTGCGTACCCGAGATATTTTACTAATTTGGTACTCTGTGTGGATGAATTTATTAACAGATGTCATAAGGGTGATTTCAACTACACAAATTTGACAAAGTTCAATGTTAAGTATTAACGCCTCGCTGTGACTGGTATGACATTACATGATATCCCGGTGATTAAGCATCACCACAACTGCTAAGGTAATTAATCGTCATGGTGTATATCATGAGTCTTAAAATCACACGATCGTTATGAAATTTACACCGCTTCACGGCTCGTCGGCATTTTCTCCCGTCCGTAGTTAAGTTGTATGTTACTAAGTTGCCTAGGCAAGGACGTTATTCCATTCCATTCCCGGCCACTGTTACTAGATGAATCTGATTAAATATCGCTTCACGAATCACTATTGTCCTCAAAGCCGAGCGTCCTTCGGTTAACGCCACTGCGGGAAATCGGTTGTCGAATACGGTGAAGTGACGATCTCGTGTACCTAGTGTCAAAATGCGGCCGGGGTGGATTCTTCAATGGGGCTAATGCGGTAAAGATTTTCACCAAATTTGCAGAAAGTTGAAATGCTAAAAGGACGGACAGGTAGGCACATGCGGCAACCTTTTTCGTCAGAAATGCACTTGTAGGAAGAGTCGCCTTAATGAAAACGTTATGCAATCATCTCATAAATGATTATACCGGCCGCTAATTTTAAAGATTTCTCTTTCACGTCAAACTTCGACCTCTTTTCCCTAGATTTCATTTCCCTAATCCCGCAAAGAAATAAACAACATTAACGTATGTCCTTCCATCCCTTGTGTATCAACGTAATAAAATTAGCGGGTAAGTTGGGACTGGGACCATTTAACTTTTGCCTAGAGAAACATTTTCTGTTCTGTGGCGTGACAAGACAAGTAAAGATTTCTGGAAAGGTTAATTTCGTTCAAAAGAAGGGGAATGAGTCGTGTCCCGCGGAAGGGACCCCGGTTCAAAACTATAACAAGAATCGGTCATTTGGAGGCATGGTGATCAAAGAACTGGTCTACTTGTCACGTCTGTCTCGATGCATTTGTAATCAATTGCTGATAAATCGTTGCAGTATCGCAAAAAAAAAATTGCGGAAAAGGATGAAAAATCACTCAATCGACTTTAAAATACTTGGGGGATTCGTTCAGAGGAGGTTTATCAACATTGTTTCAGCGAGATGGCGATTTTCCAAGAAGGAAACCCGATGCCCATTACATAAATTGTTATTTGTGCGAATGATGCTGATTCCATATGCTGTTAACGACGATGCATTCCGTAGAAATAGTTTCTGGGAATTGATTGATTGGATAGAATTAGCACAATGGAAAATCCACGGAAGCGCTCACTGCCCGCCATTTTGTTTATTGCGACGCCTGCTCGTCACGACTTGGTGAATGTACAAGGAACGCTGTTGCCCAGCTGCGTTCTATGCTTGCGAGGTTTCCACAGAAATTTCTTCCTCGTGCGGAATGCCACGTGGGTCATTGCGACAGCCCTTTTCTGGTTAACGTAGAAACTTGGGGCGAGGACGGGTCGCATTACCTGCCTCCTCGCGTTGAACCCCCGAGGAGTTTTACGACGTAGCGGATGGGACGGGAGGTTAAGCGGAATTAGCCTTCGCGGAAAAACGGCCGCGTGGGAAGGGCATGTGGGGACCTGTCATTTACTGCCCCTGGAAGTGAAGCAGGAGCAACGTGACCACAAGCGTACCAGTTTCGGAGGGAGACGGACGCCGTGAATCCATATTATTTTTGACGGAGGGAGACATGTAAGTCAAGGCTTACGTCTGAGAAACGAGCATAGCAGGTCAGTGGTTTGAAAAGTACTGGGTGAAAGGGAAGTAATCATGGGAATATAATATTTTTTCCTTAATATCTCGACGGTCATTTTCATCAAATGCAGACGCATAGCAGTAGAAAATATATTTGAATAGGAGGTAAGAAATTCGTCCATCTTTTATTGTCATAAGTTTCTCCTTTACATTTACTCTATTTTTTCGTGAACCGCGCGCGTGCACACCAGGTAAGTAGTTGGTGAATCGGAGGAAAGCGTGGGACTCTAATTTCCCAGGTTTTTACGTTTATTTATGTACGTCCTTTGCGGCCGAGTATTGACGATTGCCCATCGCAGTCGGGTATTTGAAAACTGAAGATTATTTCATGGCCCTTAGAAGGGCCGTTAGGATGCATCAAAGCAATCCCGTCGAGGAATTTACTTTGAGCTGGTGTACTTGGTGACGGCCTTGGTCCCCTCGGAGACGGCGTGCTTGGCCAGCTCACCGGGAAGCAAGAGCCTGACGGCGGTCTGCACCTCCCGGCTGGTGATGGTGGAGCGCTTGTTGTAGTGAGCCAGGCGAGAAGCTTCGGCGGCGATT
>NW_027286217.1:0-35074 GCF_022747635.1 Hetaerina americana
GTTGTTTTTCGCAATATTTTTAGAAATTTGGGCTCTTTTACTAACATTAACACTTGCGCTGAGGCATCTTTTATGCTCATTTCTTGTCTTTAATGATTTATTCTGGGTTTTATTTTTTTTATTTGATGAAAATGAACAACAATACACACCATGGAAACATTTTTGTTTGATTTGTGTCGAGTGAGATTTTCACCTAGAACCCAAAGGGGGGGTATTGGCACTTTTCATGGAAAAATGTGAAAAATTAAAATTTCTAAAAATGAAATAAATGCCTTCTATACATCTCAAACATTCACTCTATCATGGAAGATTGTTGTTTTTTCGCAATATTTTTAGAAATTTGGGCTCTTTTACTAACATTAACACTTGCGCTGAGGCATCTTTTATGCTCATTTCTTGTCTTTAATGATTATTTCTGGGTTTTATTTTGTTTATTTAATGAAAATGAACAACAATACACACCATGGAAACATTTTTGTTTGATTTGTGTCGAGTGAGAATTTCCCCTAGAACCCAAAGGGGGGCGTATTGGCACTTTTCATGGAAAAATGTGAAAAATTAAAATTTCTAAAAATGAAATAAATGCCTTCTATACACCTCAAACATTCACTCTATAATGGAAGATTGTTGTTTTTCGCAATATTTTTAGAAATTTGGGCTCTTTTACTAACATTAACACTTGCGCTGAGGCATCTTTTATGCTCATTTCTTGTCTTTAATGATTTATTCTGGGTTTTATTTTGTTTATTTGATGAAAATGAACAACAATACACACCATGGAAACATTTTTGTTTGATTTGTGTCGAGTGTGAATTTCCCCTAGAACCCAAAGGGGGGGTATTGGCGTTTTTCATGGAAAAATGTGAAAAATTAAAATTTCTAAAAATGAAATAAATGCCTTCTATACACCTCAAACATTCACTCTATAATGGAAGATTGTTGTTTTTCGCAATATTTTTAGAAATTTGGGCTCTTTTACTAACATTAACACTTGCGCTGAGGCATCTTTAATGCTCATTTCTTGTCTTTAATGATTTATTCTGGGTTTTATTTTTTTTTATTTGATGAAAATGAACAACAATACACACCATGGAAACATTTTTGTTTGATTTGTGTCGAGTGAGAATTTCACCTAGAACCCAAAGAGGGGGTATTGGCACTTTTCATGGAAAAATGTGAAAAATTAAAATTTCTAAAAATGAAACAAATGCCTTCTATACACCTCAAACATTCACTCTATAATGGAAGATTGTTGTTTTTCGCAATATTTTTTGAAATTTGGGCTCTTTTACTAACATAAACACTTGCGCTGAGGCATCTTTTATGCTCATTTCTTGTCTTTAATGATATATTCTGGGTTTTATTTTGTTTATTTGATGAAATTGATCAACAAGACACACCATGGAAACATTTTTGTTTGATTTGTGTCGAGGGTGATTTTCGTGTAGAACCCAAAGGGGGGCGTATTGGCCCTTTTCATGGAAAAATGTGAAAAATTAAAATTTCTAAAAATGAAATAAATGCCTTGTATACACCTCAAACATTCACTTTATAATGGAAGATTGTTGTTTTTCTCACTATTTTTTTTGAAATTTGGGCTCTTTTACTAACATTAACACTTGCGCTGAGGTATCTTTTATGCTCATTTCTTGTCTTTAATGATTTATTCTGGGTTTTATTTTGTTTATTTGATGAAAATGAACAACAATACACACCATGGAAACATTTTTGTTTGATTTGTGTCGAGTTAGAATTTCACCTAGAACCCAAAGGGGGGGGTATGGGCACTTTTCATGGAAAAATGTGAAAAATTAAAATTTCTAAAAATGAAATAAATGCCTTCTATACACCTCAAACATTCACTCTATAACGGAAGATTGTTGTTTTTCGCAATATTTTTTGAAATTTGGGCTCTTTGACTAACATTAACACTTGCGCTTAGGCATCTTTTATGCTCATTTCCTGTCTTTAATGATTTATTCTGGGTTTTATTTTGTTTATTTGATGAAAACGAACAACAATACACACCATGGAAACATTTCTGTTTGAACTGTGTCGAGTGAGAATTTCACCTAGAACCCAAAGAGGGGGGTATTGGCACTTTTCATGGAAAAATGTGAAAAATTAAAATTTCTAAAAATGAAATAAATGCCTTCTATACACCTCAAACATTTACTCTATAATGGAAGGTTGTTGTTTTTCGCAATATTTTTTGAAATTTGGACTCTTTGACTAATATTAACACTTGCGCTGAGGCATCTTTTATGCTCATTTCCTGTCTTTAATGATTAACTCTGGGATTTATTTTGTTTATTTGATGGAAATGAACAACAATACACACCATGGAAACATTTCTGTTTGATTTGTGTCGAGTGAGATTTTCATGTAGAACCCAAAGGGGGGGGTATTGGCACTTTTCATGGAAAAATGTGAAAAATAAAAATTTCTAAAAATGAAATAAATGCCTTCTATACACCTCAAACATTCACTTAATAATGGAAGATTGTTGTTTTTCGCAATATTATTTGAAATTTGGGCTCTTTTACAAAAATTAAAACTTGCGCTGAGGCATCTTTAATGCTCATTTCTTGTCTTTAATGATTAACTCTGGGTTTTCTTTTGTTTATTTGATGAAAATGAACAACAATACACACCATGGAAAAATTTTTCTTTGAATTGTTTCGAGTGAGAATTTCACCTAGAACCCAAAGGGGGGGTTTTTGGCACTTTTCATGGAGAAATGTGAAAAATTGAAAATTTCTAAAAATGAAATAAATGCCTTCTATACACCTCAAACATTCACTCTATAATGGAAGATTGTTGTTTTTCGCAATATTTTTTGAAATTTGGGCTCTTTTACTAACATTAACACTTGCGGCGAGGCATCTTTAATGCTCATTTCTTGTCTTTAATGATTTATTCTGGGTTTTATTTTGTTTATTTGATGAAAATGAACAACAATACACACCATGGAAACATTTTTGTTTGATTTGTGTCGAGTGAGATTTTCACCTAGAACCCAAAGGGGGGGGTATTGGCACTTTTCATGGAAAAATGTGAAAAATTAAAATTTCTAAAAATGAAATAAATGCCTTCTATACACCTCAAACATTCACTCTATAATGGAAGATTGTTGTTTTTCGCAATATTTTTAGAAATTTGGGCTCTTTTATTAACATTAAAACTTGCGCTGAGGCATCTTTTATGCTCATTTCTTGTCTTTAATGATTTATTCTGGGTTTTATTTTGTTTATTTGATGAAAATGAACAACAATACACACCATGGAAACATTTTTGTTTGATTTGTGTCGAGTGAGAATTTCACCTAGAACCCAATGGGGGGGGTATTGGCACTTTTCATGGAAAAATGTGAAAAATTAAAATTTCTAAAAATGAAATAAATGCCTTCTATACACCTCAAACATTCACTCTATAATGGAAGATTGTTGTTTTTCGCAATATTTTTAGAAATTTGGGCTCTTTTACTAACATTAACACTTGCGCTGAGGCATCTTTTATGCTCATTTCTTGTCTTTAATGATTTATTCTGGGTTTTATATTTTTTATTTGATGAAAATGAACAACAATACACACCATGGAAACATTTTTGTTTGATTTGTGTCGAGTGAGATTTTCACCTAGAACCCAAAGGGGGGGGTATTGGCACTTTTCATGGAAAAATGTGAAAAATTAAAATTTCTAAAAATGAAATAAATGCCATCTATACACCTCAAACATTCACTCTATAATGGAAGATTGTTGTTTTTCGCAATATTTTTAGAAATGTGGGCTCTTTTACTAACATTAACACTTGCGCTGAGGCATCTTTTATGCTCATTTCTTGTCTTTAATGATTTATTCTGGGTTTATTTATGTTAATTTGATGAAAATGAGCAACAATACACACCATGGAAACATTTTTGTTTGATTTGTGTCGAGTGAGAATTTCCCCTAGAACCCAAAGGGGGGGGTATTGGCACTTTTCATGGAAAAATGTGAAAAATTAAAATTTCTAAAAATGAAATAAATGCCTTCTATAAACCTCAAACATTCACTCTATAATGGAAGATTGTTGTTTTTCGCAATATTTTTAGAAATTTGGGCTCTTTTACTAACATTAACACTTGCGCGGAGGCATCTTTTATTCTCATTTCTTGTCTTTAATGATTTATTCTGCGTTTGATTTTTTTTATTTGATGAAAATGAACAACAATACACACCATGGAAACATTTTTGTTTGATTTGTGTCGAGTGAGAATTTCCCCTAGAACCCAAAGGGGGGGTATTGGCACTTTTCATGGAAAAATGTGAAAAATTAAAATTTCTAAAAATGAAATAAATGCCTTCTATACACCTCAAACATTCACTCTATAATGGAAGATTGTTGTTTTTCGCAATATTTTTAGAAATTTGGGCTCTTTTACTAACATTAACACTTGCGCTGAGGCATCTTTTATGCTCATTTCTTGTCTTTAATGATTTATTCTGGGTTTTATTTTTTTTATTTGATGAAAATGAACAACTATACACACCATGGAAAAATTTTTGTTTGATATGTGTTGAGTGTGATTTTCATGTAGAACCCAAAGGGGGGGGTATTGGCACTTTTTATGGAAAAATGTGAAAAATTAAAATTTCTAAAAATGAAATAAATGCCTTCTATACACCTCAAACATTGACTCTATAATGGAAGATTGTTATTTGCGCAATATTTTTTGAAATTTGGGCTCTTTTACTAACATTAACACTTGCGCTGAGGCATCTTTTATGCTCATTTCTTGTCTTTAATGATTTATTCTGGGTTTTATTTTTTTTATTTGATGAAAATGAACAACAATACACACCATGGAAACATATTTGTTTGATTTGTGTCGAGTGAGATTTTCACCTAGAACACAAAGGGGGGGGGTATTGGCAGTTTTCATGGAAAAATGTGAAAAATTAAAATTTCGAAAAATAAAATAAATGCCTTCTATACGACTCAAACATTTACTCTATAATGGAAGATTGTTGTTTTTCGCAATATTTTTTGAAATTTGGGCTCTTTTACTAACATTAACACTTGCGCTGAGGCATCTTTTATGCTCATTTCTTGTCTTTAATGATTTATTCTGGGTTTTATTTTGTTTGTTTGATGAAATAAAACAACAATACACACCATGGAAACATTTTTGTTTGATTTGTGTCGAGTGAGAATTTCACCTAGAACCCAAAGGGGGGGGTATGCCCTTTTCATGGAAAAATGTGAAATATTAAAATTTCGAAAAATGAAATATATGCCTTCTATACACCTCAAACATTCACTCTATAATTGAAGATTGTTGTTTTTCGCAATATTTTTTGAAATTTGGGCTCTTTGACTAACATTAACACTTGCGCTGAGGCATCTTTTAAGCTCATTTCTTGTCTTTAATGATTTATTCTGGGTTTTATTTTGTTTATTTGATGAAAATGAACAACAATACACACCATGGAAACATTTTTGTTTGAATTGTGTCGAGTGAGATTTTCACCTAGAACCCAAAGGGGGGGGTATTGGCACTTTTCATGGAAAAATGTGAAAAATTAAAATTTCTAAAAATGAAATAAATGCCTTTTATACACCTCAAACATTCACTCTATAATGGAAGATTGTTGTTTTTCGCAATATTTTTTGAAATTTGGCCTCTTTTACCAACATTAACACTTGCGCTGAGGCATCTTTTATGCTCATTTCTTGTCTTTAATGATTAACTCTGAGTTTTATTTTTTTTATTTGATGAAAATTAACAATAATACACACCATGGAAACATTTTTGTTTGATTTGTGCCGAGTGAGAATTTCACCAAGAACCCAAAGTGGGGGGGGGTATTGGCACTTTTCATGGAAAAATGTGAAAAATTAAAATTTCTAAAAATGAAATAAATGCCTTCTCTACACCTCAAACATTCAATCTATAAAGGAAGATTTTTGTTTTTCGCAATATTTTTTGAAATTCGGGATCTTTTACTAACATTAACACTTGCGCTGAGGCATCTTTTATGCTCATTTATTGTCTTTAATGATTAACTCTGGGTTTTATTTTGTTTATTTGATGAAAATGAACAACAATACACACCATGGAAACATTGTTGTTTGATTTGTGTCAAGTGAGAATTTCACCTAGAACCCAAAGGGGGGGTATTGGCACTTTTCATGGAAAAATGTGAAAAATTAAAATTTCTAAAAATGAAATAAATGCCTTCTATACACCTCAAACATTCACTCTATAATGGAAGATTGTTGTTTATCGCAATGTTTTTTGAAATTTGGGCTCTTTGACTAACATTAACACTTGCGTTTAGGCATCTTTTATGCTCATTTCCTGTCTTTAATGATTTATTCTGGGTTTTATTTTGTTTATTTGATGAAAACGAGCAACAATACACACCATGGAAACATTTCTGTTTGAATTGTGTCGAGTGAGAATTTCACCTAGAACCCAAAGAGGGGGGGGTATTGGCACTTTTCATGGAAAAATGTGAAAAATTAAAATTTCTAAAAATGAAATAAATGCCTTCTATACAACTCAAACATTTACTCTATAATGGAAGATTGTTGTTTTTCGCAATATTTTTTGAAATTTGGACTCTTTGACTAATATTAACACTTGCGCTGAGGCATGTTTTATGCTCATTTCCTGTCTTTAATGATTAACTCTAGGTTTTATTTTGTTTATTTGATGGAAATGAACAACAATACACACCATGGAAACATTTCTGTTTGATTTGTGTCGAGTGAGATTTTCATGTAGAACCCAAAGGGGGGGGTATTGGCACTTTTCATGGAAAAATGTGAAAAATAAAAATTTCTAAAAATGAAATAAATGCCTTCTATACACCTCAAACATTCACTTAATAATGGAAGATTGTTGTTTTTCGCAATATTATTTGAAATTTGGGCTCTTTTACAAAAATTAAAACTTGCGCTGAGGCATCTTTAATGCTCATTTCTTGTCTTTAATGATTAACTCTGGGTTTTCTTTTGTTTATTTGATGAAAATGAACAACAATACACACCATGGAAAAATTTTTCTTTGAATTGTTTCGAGTGAGAATTTCACCTAGAACCCAAAGGGGGGGTTTTGGCACTTTTCATGGAGAAATGTGAAAAATTGAAAATTTCTAAAAATGAAATAAATGCCTTCTATACACCTCAAACATTCACTCTATAATGGAAGATTGTTGTTTTTCGCAATATTTTTTGAAATTTGGGCTCTTTTACTAACATTAACACTTGCGGCGAGGCATCTTTAATGCTCATTTCTTGTCTTTAATGATTTATTCTGGGTTTTATTTTGTTTATTTGATGAAAATGAACAACAATACACACCATGGAAACATTTTTGTTTGATTTGTGTCGAGTGAGATTTTCACCTAGAACCCAAAGGGGGGGGGTATTGGCACTTTTCATGGAAAAATGTGAAAAATTAAAATTTCTAAAAATGAAATAAATGCCTTCTATACACCTCAAACATTCACTCTATAATGGAAGATTGTTGTTTTTCGCAATATTTTTAGAAATTTGGGCTCTTTTATTAACATTAAAACTTGCGCTGAGGCATCTTTTATGCTCATTTCTTGTCTTTAATGATTTATTCTGGGTTTTATTTTGTTTATTTGATGAAAATGAACAACAATACACACCATGGAAACATTTTTGTTTGATTTGTGTCGAGTGAGAATTTCACCTAGAACCCAATGGGGGGGGTATTGGCACTTTTCATGGAAAAATGTGAAAAATTAAAATTTCTAAAAATGAAATAAATGCCTTCTATACACCTCAAACATTCACTCTATAATGGAAGATTGTTGTTTTTCGCAATATTTTTAGAAATTTGGGCTCTTTTACTAACATTAACACTTGCGCTGAGGCATCTTTTATGCTCATTTCTTGTCTTTAATGATTTATTCTGGGTTTTATATTTTTTATTTGATGAAAATGAACAACAATACACACCATGGAAACATTTTTGTTTGATTTGTGTCGAGTGAGATTTTCACCTAGAACCCAAACGGGGGGGTTTTGGCACTTTTCATGGAAAAATGTGAAAAATTAAAATTTCTAAAAATGAAATAAATGCCATCTATACACCTCAAACATTCACTCTATAATGGAAGATTGTTGTTTTTCGCAATATTTTTAGAAATGTGGGCTCTTTTACTAACATTAACACTTGCGCTGAGGCATCTTTTATGCTCATTTCTTGTCTTTAATGATTTATTCTGGGTTTATTTATGTTAATTTGATGAAAATGAGCAACAATACACACCATGGAAACATTTTTGTTTGATTTGTTTCGAGTGAGAATTTCCCCTAGAACCCAAAGGGGGGGGTATTGGCACTTTTCATGGAAAAATGTGAAAAATTAAAATTTCTAAAAATGAAATAAATGCCTTCTATAAACCTCAAACATTCACTCTATAATGGAAGATTGTTGTTTTTCGCAATATTTTTAGAAATTTGGGCTCTTTTACTAACATTAACACTTGCGCTGAGGCATCTTTTATTCTCATTTCTTGTCTTTAATGATTTATTCTGCGTTTGATTTTTTTTATTTGATGAAAATGAACAACAATACACACCATGGAAACATTTTTGTTTGATTTGTGTCGAGTGAGAATTTCCCCTAGAACCCAAAGGGGGGGGTATTGGCACTTTTCATGGAAAAATGTGAAAAATTAAAATTTCTAAAAATGAAATAAATGCCTTCTATACACCTCAAACATTCACTCTATAATGGAAGATTGTTGTTTTTCGCAATATTTTTAGAAATTTGGGCTCTTTTACTAACATTAACACTTGCGCTGAGGCATCTTTTATGCTCATTTCTTGTCTTTAATGATTTATTCTGGGTTTTATTTTGTTTATTTGATGAAAATGAACAACTATACACACCATGGAAAAATTTTTGTTTGATATGTGTTGAGTGTGATTTTCATGTAGAACCCAAAGGGGGGGGTATTGGCACTTTTCATGGAAAAATGTGAAAAATTAAAATTTCTAAAAATGAAATAAATACCTTGTATACACCTCAAACATTCACTCTATAATGGAAGATTGTTGTTTTTTGCAATATTTTTTGAAATTTGGGCTCTTTTACTAACATTAACACTTGCGCTGAGGCATCTTTTATGCTCATTTCTTGTCTTTAATGATTTATTCTGGGTTTTATTTTTTTTATTTGATGAAAATGAACAACAATACACACCATGGAAACATATTTGTTTGATTTGTGTCGAGTGAGATTTTCACCTAGAACACAAAGGGGGGGGGTATTGGCAGTTTTCATGGAAAAATGTGAAAAATTAAAATTTCGAAAAATAAAATAAATGCCTTCTATACGACTCAAACATTTACTCTATAATGGAAGATTGTTGTTTTTCGCAATATTTTTTGAAATTTGGGCTCTTTTACTAACATTAACACTTGCGCTGAGGCATCTTTTATGCTCATTTCTTGTCTTTAATGATTTATTCTGGGTTTTATTTTGTTTGTTTGATGAAATAAAACAACAATACACACCATGGAAACATTTTTGTTTGATTTGTGTCGAGTGAGAATTTCACCTAGAACCCAAAGGGGGGGGTATATCCTTTTCATGGAAAAATGTGAAATATTAAAATTTCGAAAAATGAAATATATGCCTTCTATACACCTCAAACATTCACTCTATAATTGAAGATTGTTGTTTTTCGCAATATTTTTTGAAATTTGGGCTCTTTGACTAACATTAACACTTGCGCTGAGGCATCTTTTAAGCTCATTTCTTGTCTTTAATGATTTATTCTGGGTTTTATTTTGTTTATTTGATGAAAATGAACAACAATACACACCATGGAAACATTTTTGTTTGAATTGTGTCGAGTGAGATTTTCACCTAGAACCCAAAGGGGGGGGTATTGGCACTTTTCATGGAAAAATGTGAAAAATTAAAATTTCTAAAAATGAAATAAATGCCTTTTATACACCTCAAACATTCACTCTATAATGGAAGATTGTTGTTTTTCGCAATATTTTTTGAAATTTGGCCTCTTTTACCAACATTAACACTTGCGCTGAGGCATCTTTTATGCTCATTTCTTGTCTTTAATGATTAACTCTGAGTTTTATTTTTTTTATTTGATGAAAATTAACAATAATACACACCATGGAAACATTTTTGTTTGATTTGTGCCGAGTGAGAATTTCACCAAGAACCCAAAGTGGGGGGGGGTATTGGCACTTTTCATGGAAAAATGTGAAAAATTAAAATTTCTAAAAATGAAATAAATGCCTTCTCTACACCTCAAACATTCAATCTATAAAGGAAGATTTTTGTTTTTCGCAATATTTTTTGAAATTCGGGATCTTTTACTAACATTAACACTTGCGCTGAGGCATCTTTTATGCTCATTTATTGTCTTTAATGATTAACTCTGGGTTTTATTTTGTTTATTTGATGAAAATGAACAACAATACACACCATGGAAACATTGTTGTTTGATTTGTGTCAAGTGAGAATTTCACCTAGAACCCAAAGGGGGGGTATTGGCACTTTTCATGGAAAAATGTGAAAAATTAAAATTTCTAAAAATGAAATAAATGCCTTCTATACACCTCAAACATTCACTCTATAATGGAAGATTGTTGTTTATCGCAATGTTTTTTGAAATTTGGGCTCTTTGACTAACATTAACACTTGCGTTTAGGCATCTTTTATGCTCATTTCTTGTCTTTAATGATTTATTCTGGGTTTTATTTTGTTTATTTGATGAAAACGAGCAACAATACACACCATGGAAACATTTCTGTTTGAATTGTGTCGAGTGAGAATTTCACCTAGAACCCAAAGAGGGGGGTATTGGCACTTTTCATGGAAAAATGTGAAAAATTAAAATTTCTAAAAATGAAATAAATGCCTTCTATACAACTCAAACATTTACTCTATAATGGAAGATTGTTGTTTTTCGCAATATTTTTTGAAATTTGGACTCTTTGACTAATATTAACACTTGCGCTGAGGCATGTTTTATGCTCATTTCCTGTCTTTAATGATTAACTCTAGGTTTTATTTTGTTTATTTGATGGAAATGAACAACAATACACACCATGGAAACATTTCTGTTTGATTTGTGTCGAGTGAGATTTTCATGTAGAACCCAAAGGGGGGGGTATTGGCACTTTTCATGGAAAAATGTGAAAAATAAAAATTTCTAAAAATGAAATAAATGCCTTCTATACACCTCAAACATTCACTCTATAATGGAAGATTGTTGTTTTTCGCAATATTTTTTGAAATTTGGGCTTTTTTACTAAGATTAACACTTGCGCTGAGGCATCTTTTATGCTCATTTCTTGTCTTTAATGATTTAATATGGGTTTTATTTTGTTTATTTGATGAAAATGAACAACAATACACACCATGGAAACATTTTTGTTTGATTTGTGTCGAGTGAGATTTTCACCTAGAACCCAAAGGGGGGGGTTTTGGCACTTTTCATGGAAAAATGTGAAAAATTAAAATTTCTAAAAATGAAATAAATGCCTTCTATACACCTCACACATTCACTCTATAATGGAAGATTGTTGTTTTTCGCAATATTTTTAGAAATTTGGGCTCTTTTATTAACATTAAAACTTGCGCTGAGGCATCTTTTATGCTCATTTCTTGTCTTTAATGATTTATTCTGAGTTTTATTTTGTTTATTTGATGAAAATAAACAACAATACACACCATGGAAACATTTTTGTTTGATTTGTGTCGAGTAAGAATTTCACCTAGAACCCAAAGGGGGTGAGGTATTGGCACTTTTCATTAAACAATGTGAAAAATTAAAATTTCTAAAAATGAAATAAATGCCTTCTATACACCTCAAACATTCACTCTATAATGGAAGATTGTTGTTTTTCGCAATATTTTTAGAAATTTGGGCTCTTTTATTAACATTAAAACAACAATTAAATAAACAACAATACACACCATGGAAACATTTTTGTTTGATTTGTGTCGAGTGAGAATTTCACCTAGAACCCAAAGGGGGGGAATGCCCTTTTCATGGAAAAATGTGAAATATTAAAATTTCGAAAAATGAAATAAATGCCTTCTATACACCTCAAACATTCACTCTATAATGGAAGATTGTTGTTTTTCGCAATATTTTTTGAAATTTGGGCTCTTTGACTAACATTAACACTTGCGCTGAGGCATCTTTTAAGCTCATTTCTTGTCTTTAATGATTTATTCTGGGTTTTATTTTGTTTATTTGATGAAAATGAACAACAATACACACCATGGAAACATTTTTGTTTGAATTGTGTCGAGTGAGATTTTCACCTAGAACCCAAAGGGGGGGGTATTGGCACTTTTCATGGAAAAATGTGAAAAATTAAAATTTCTAAAAATGAAATAAATGCCTTTTATACACCTCAAACATTCACTCTATAATGGAAGATTGTTGTTTTTCGCAATATTTTTTGAAATTTGGCCTCTTTTACCAACATTAACACTTGCGCTGAGGCATCTTTTATGCTCATTTCTTGTCTTTAATGATTAACTCTGAGTTTTATTTTTTTTATTTGATGAAAATTAACAATAATACACACCATGGAAACATTTTTGTTTGATTTGTGCCGAGTGAGAATTTCACCAAGAACCCAAAGTGGGGGGGTATTGGCACTTTTC
Source organism: Hetaerina americana (assembly GCF_022747635.1). Taxonomy (NCBI): domain Eukaryota; kingdom Metazoa; phylum Arthropoda; class Insecta; order Odonata; family Calopterygidae; genus Hetaerina; species Hetaerina americana. Next base: position 12,684 of record NW_027286217.1, read on the forward strand.
ATGGAAAAATGTGAAAAATTAAAATTTCTAAAAATGAAAAAAATGCCTTCTCAACACCTCAAACATTCAATCTATAATGGAAGATTTTTGTTTTTCGCAATATTTTTTGAAATTTGGGATCTTTTACTAACATTAACACTTGCGCTGAGGCATCTTTTATGCTCATTTCTTGTCTTTAATGATTAACTCTGGGTTTTATTTTGTTTATTTGATGAAAATGAACAACAATACACACCATGGAAACATTGTTGTTTGATTTGTGTCAAGTGAGAATTTCACCTAGAACCCAAAGGGGGGGGTATTGGCACTTTTCATGGAAAAATGTGAAAAATTAAAATTTCTAAAAATGAAATAAATGCCTTCTATACACCTCAAACATTCACTCTATAATGGAAGATTGTTGTTTATCGCAATATTTTTTGAAATTTGGGCTCTTTGACTAACATTAACACTTGCGTTTAGGCATCTTTTATGCTCATTTCCTGTCTTTAATGATTTATTCTGGGTTTTATTTTGTTTATTTGATGAAAACGAACAACAATACACACCATGGAAACATTTCTGTTTGAATTGTGTCGAGTGAGAATTTCACCTAGAACCCAAAGAGGGGGGTATTGGCACTTTTCATGGAAAAATGTGAAAAATTAAAATTTCTAAAAATGAAATAAATGCCTTCTATACACCTCACACATTCACTCTATAATGGAAGATTGTTGTTTTTCGCAATATTTTTAGAAATTTGGGCTCTTTTATTAACATTAAAACTTGCGCTGAGGCATCTTTTATGCTCATTTCTTGTCTTTAATGATTTATTCTGAGTTTTATTTTGTTTATTTGATGAAAATAAACAACAATACACAACATGGAAACATTTTTGTTTGATTTGTGTCGAGTAAGAATTTCACCTAGAACCCAAAGGGGGTGAGGTATTGGCACTTTTCATTAAACAATGTGAAAAATTAAAATTTCTAAAAATGAAATAAATGCCTTCTATACACCTCAAACATTCACTCTATAATGGAAGATTGTTGTTTTTCGCAATATTTTTAGAAATTTGGGCTCTTTTATTAACATTAAAACAACAATTAAATAAACAACAATACACACCATGGAAACATTTTTGTTTGATTTGTGTCGAGTGAGAATTTCACCTAGAACCCAAAGGGGGGGAATGCCCTTTTCATGGAAAAATGTGAAATATTAAAATTTCGAAAAATGAAATAAATGCCTTCTATACACCTCAAACATTCACTCTATAATGGAAGATTGTTGTTTTTCGCAATATTTTTTGAAATTTGGGCTCTTTGACTAACATTAACACTTGCGCTGAGGCATCTTTTAAGCTCATTTCTTGTCTTTAATGATTTATTCTGGGTTTTATTTTGTTTATTTGATGAAAATGAACAACAATACACACCATGGAAACATTTTTGTTTGAATTGTGTCGAGTGAGATTTTCACCTAGAACCCAAAGGGGGGGGTATTGGCACTTTTCATGGAAAAATGTGAAAAATTAAAATTTCTAAAAATGAAATAAATGCCTTTTATACACCTCAAACATTCACTCTATAATGGAAGATTGTTGTTTTTCGCAATATTTTTTGAAATTTGGCCTCTTTTACCAACATTAACACTTGCGCTGAGGCATCTTTTATGCTCATTTCTTGTCTTTAATGATTAACTCTGAGTTTTATTTTTTTTATTTGATGAAAATTAACAATAATACACACCATGGAAACATTTTTGTTTGATTTGTGCCGAGTGAGAATTTCACCAAGAACCCAAAGTGGGGGGGTATTGGCACTTTTCATGGAAAAATGTGAAAAATTAAAATTTCTAAAAATGAAAAAAATGCCTTCTCAACACCTCAAACATTCAATCTATAATGGAAGATTTTTGTTTTTCGCAATATTTTTTGAAATTTGGGATCTTTTACTAACATTAACACTTGCGCTGAGGCATCTTTTATGCTCATTTCTTGTCTTTAATGATTAACTCTGGGTTTTATTTTGTTTATTTGATGAAAATGAACAACAATACACACCATGGAAACATTGTTGTTTGATTTGTGTCAAGTGAGAATTTCACCTAGAACCCAAAGGGGGGGGTATTGGCACTTTTCATGGAAAAATGTGAAAAATTAAAATTTCTAAAAATGAAATAAATGCCTTCTATACACCTCAAACATTCACTCTATAATGGAAGATTGTTGTTTATCGCAATATTTTTTGAAATTTGGGCTCTTTGACTAACATTAACACTTGCGTTTAGGCATCTTTTATGCTCATTTCCTGTCTTTAATGATTTATTCTGGGTTTTATTTTGTTTATTTGATGAAAACGAACAACAATACACACCATGGAAACATTTCTGTTTGAATTGTGTCGAGTGAGAATTTCACCTAGAACCCAAAGAGGGGGGTATTGGCACTTTTCATGGAAAAATGTGAAAAATTAAAATTTCTAAAAATGAAATAAATGCCTTCTATACACCTCAAACATTCACTCTATAATGGAAGATTGTTGTTTTTCGCAATATTTTTTGAAATTTGGACTCTTTGACTAATATTAACACTTGCGCTGAGGCATGTTTTATGCTCATTTCCTGTCTTTAATGATTAACTCTAGGTTTTATTTTGTTTATTTGATGGAAATGAACAACAATACACACCATGGAAACATTTCTGTTTGATTTGTGTCGAGTGAGATTTTCATGTAGAACCCAAAGGGGGGGGTATTGGCACTTTTCATGGAAAAATGTGAAAAATAAAAATTTCTAAAAATGAAATAAATGCCTTCTATACACCTCAAACATTCACTCTATAATGGAAGATTGTTGTTTTTCGCAATATTTTTTGAAATTTGGGCTTTTTTACTAAGATTAACACTTGCGCTGAGGCATCTTTTATGCTCATTTCTTGTCTTTAATGATTTAATATGGGTTTTATTTTGTTTATTTGATGAAAATGAACAACAATACACACCATGGAAACATTTTTGTTTGATTTGTGTCGAGTGAGATTTTCACCTAGAACCCAAAGGGGGGGGTTTTGGCACTTTTCATGGAAAAATGTGAAAAATTAAAATTTCTAAAAATGAAATAAATGCCTTCTATACACCTCACACATTCACTCTATAATGGAAGATTGTTGTTTTTCGCAATATTTTTAGAAATTTGGGCTCTTTTATTAACATTAAAACTTGCGCTGAGGCATCTTTTATGCTCATTTCTTGTCTTTAATGATTTATTCTGAGTTTTATTTTGTTTATTTGATGAAAATAAACAACAATACACACCATGGAAACATTTTTGTTTGATTTGTGTCGAGTAAGAATTTCACCTAGAACCCAAAGGGGGTGAGGTATTGGCACTTTTCATTAAACAATGTGAAAAATTAAAATTTCTAAAAATGAAATAAATGCCTTCTATACACCTCAAACATTCACTCTATAATGGAAGATTGTTGTTTTTCGCAATATTTTTAGAAATTTGGGCTCTTTTATTAACATTAAAACAACAATTAAATAAACAACAATACACACCATGGAAACATTTTTGTTTGATTTGTGTCGAGTGAGAATTTCACCTAGAACCCAAAGGGGGGGAATGCCCTTTTCATGGAAAAATGTGAAATATTAAAATTTCGAAAAATGAAATAAATGCCTTCTATACACCTCAAACATTCACTCTATAATGGAAGATTGTTGTTTTTCGCAATATTTTTTGAAATTTGGGCTCTTTGACTAACATTAACACTTGCGCTGAGGCATCTTTTAAGCTCATTTCTTGTCTTTAATGATTTATTCTGGGTTTTATTTTGTTTATTTGATGAAAATGAACAACAATACACACCATGGAAACATTTTTGTTTGAATTGTGTCGAGTGAGATTTTCACCTAGAACCCAAAGGGGGGGGTATTGGCACTTTTCATGGAAAAATGTGAAAAATTAAAATTTCTAAAAATGAAATAAATGCCTTTTATACACCTCAAACATTCACTCTATAATGGAAGATTGTTGTTTTTCGCAATATTTTTTGAAATTTGGCCTCTTTTACCAACATTAACACTTGCGCTGAGGCATCTTTTATGCTCATTTCTTGTCTTTAATGATTAACTCTGAGTTTTATTTTTTTTATTTGATGAAAATTAACAATAATACACACCATGGAAACATTTTTGTTTGATTTGTGCCGAGTGAGAATTTCACCAAGAACCCAAAGTGGGGGGGTATTGGCACTTTTCATGGAAAAATGTGAAAAATTAAAATTTCTAAAAATGAAAAAAATGCCTTCTCAACACCTCAAACATTCAATCTATAATGGAAGATTTTTGTTTTTCGCAATATTTTTTGAAATTTGGGATCTTTTACTAACATTAACACTTGCGCTGAGGCATCTTTTATGCTCATTTCTTGTCTTTAATGATTAACTCTGGGTTTTATTTTGTTTATTTGATGAAAATGAACAACAATACACACCATGGAAACATTGTTGTTTGATTTGTGTCAAGTGAGAATTTCACCTAGAACCCAAAGGGGGGGGTATTGGCACTTTTCATGGAAAAATGTGAAAAATTAAAATTTCTAAAAATGAAATAAATGCCTTCTATACACCTCAAACATTCACTCTATAATGGAAGATTGTTGTTTATCGCAATATTTTTTGAAATTTGGGCTCTTTGACTAACATTAACACTTGCGTTTAGGCATCTTTTATGCTCATTTCCTGTCTTTAATGATTTATTCTGGGTTTTATTTTGTTTATTTGATGAAAACGAACAACAATACACACCATGGAAACATTTCTGTTTGAATTGTGTCGAGTGAGAATTTCACCTAGAACCCAAAGAGGGGGGTATTGGCACTTTTCATGGAAAAATGTGAAAAATTAAAATTTCTAAAAATGAAATAAATGCCTTCTATACACCTCACACATTCACTCTATAATGGAAGATTGTTGTTTTTCGCAATATTTTTAGAAATTTGGGCTCTTTTATTAACATTAAAACTTGCGCTGAGGCATCTTTTATGCTCATTTCTTGTCTTTAATGATTTATTCTGAGTTTTATTTTGTTTATTTGATGAAAATAAACAACAATACACAACATGGAAACATTTTTGTTTGATTTGTGTCGAGTAAGAATTTCACCTAGAACCCAAAGGGGGTGAGGTATTGGCACTTTTCATTAAACAATGTGAAAAATTAAAATTTCTAAAAATGAAATAAATGCCTTCTATACACCTCAAACATTCACTCTATAATGGAAGATTGTTGTTTTTCGCAATATTTTTAGAAATTTGGGCTCTTTTATTAACATTAAAACAACAATTAAATAAACAACAATACACACCATGGAAACATTTTTGTTTGATTTGTGTCGAGTGAGAATTTCACCTAGAACCCAAAGGGGGGGAATGCCCTTTTCATGGAAAAATGTGAAATATTAAAATTTCGAAAAATGAAATAAATGCCTTCTATACACCTCAAACATTCACTCTATAATGGAAGATTGTTGTTTTTCGCAATATTTTTTGAAATTTGGGCTCTTTGACTAACATTAACACTTGCGCTGAGGCATCTTTTAAGCTCATTTCTTGTCTTTAATGATTTATTCTGGGTTTTATTTTGTTTATTTGATGAAAATGAACAACAATACACACCATGGAAACATTTTTGTTTGAATTGTGTCGAGTGAGATTTTCACCTAGAACCCAAAGGGGGGGGTATTGGCACTTTTCATGGAAAAATGTGAAAAATTAAAATTTCTAAAAATGAAATAAATGCCTTTTATACACCTCAAACATTCACTCTATAATGGAAGATTGTTGTTTTTCGCAATATTTTTTGAAATTTGGCCTCTTTTACCAACATTAACACTTGCGCTGAGGCATCTTTTATGCTCATTTCTTGTCTTTAATGATTAACTCTGAGTTTTATTTTTTTTATTTGATGAAAATTAACAATAATACACACCATGGAAACATTTTTGTTTGATTTGTGCCGAGTGAGAATTTCACCAAGAACCCAAAGTGGGGGGGTATTGGCACTTTTCATGGAAAAATGTGAAAAATTAAAATTTCTAAAAATGAAAAAAATGCCTTCTCAACACCTCAAACATTCAATCTATAATGGAAGATTTTTGTTTTTCGCAATATTTTTTGAAATTTGGGATCTTTTACTAACATTAACACTTGCGCTGAGGCATCTTTTATGCTCATTTCTTGTCTTTAATGATTAACTCTGGGTTTTATTTTGTTTATTTGATGAAAATGAACAACAATACACACCATGGAAACATTGTTGTTTGATTTGTGTCAAGTGAGAATTTCACCTAGAACCCAAAGGGGGGGGTATTGGCACTTTTCATGGAAAAATGTGAAAAATTAAAATTTCTAAAAATGAAATAAATGCCTTCTATACACCTCAAACATTCACTCTATAATGGAAGATTGTTGTTTATCGCAATATTTTTTGAAATTTGGGCTCTTTGACTAACATTAACACTTGCGTTTAGGCATCTTTTATGCTCATTTCCTGTCTTTAATGATTTATTCTGGGTTTTATTTTGTTTATTTGATGAAAACGAACAACAATACACACCATGGAAACATTTCTGTTTGAATTGTGTCGAGTGAGAATTTCACCTAGAACCCAAAGAGGGGGGTATTGGCACTTTTCATGGAAAAATGTGAAAAATTAAAATTTCTAAAAATGAAATAAATGCCTTCTATACAACTCAAACATTTACTCTATAATGGAAGATTGTTGTTTTTCGCAATATTTTTTGAAATTTGGACTCTTTGACTAATATTAACACTTGCGCTGAGGCATGTTTTATGCTCATTTCCTGTCTTTAATGATTAACTCTGGGTTTTATTTTGTTTATTTGATGGAAATGAACAACAATACACACCATGGAAACATTTCTGTTTGATTTGTGTCGAGTGAGATTTTCATGTAGAACCCAAAGGGGGGGGTATTGGCACTTTTCATGGAAAAACGTGAAAAATAAAAATTTCTAAAAATGAAATAAATGCCTTCTATACACCTCAAACATTCTCTCTATAATGGAAGATTGTTGTTTTTCGCAATATTTTTTGAAATTTGGGCTCTTTTACTAACATTAACACTTGCGCTGAGGCATCTTTTATGCTCATTTCTTGTCTTTAATGATTTAATCTGGGTTTTATTTTGTTTATTTGATGAAAACGAACAACAATACACACCATGGAAACATTTCTGTTTGAATTGTGTCGAGTGAGAATTTCACCTAGAACCCAAAGAGGGGGGTATTGGCACTTTTCATGGAAAAATGTGAAAAATTAAAATTTCTAAAAATGAAATAAATGCCTTCAATACACCTCAAACATTCACTCTATAATGGAAGATTTTTGTTTTTCGCAATATTTTTAGAAATTTGGGCTCTTTTACTAACATAAACACTTGCGCTGAGGCATCTTTTATGCTCATTTCCTGTCTTTAATGATTTATTCTGGGTTTTATTTTGTTTATTTGATGAAAATGAACAACAATGCACACCATGGAAACATTTTTGTTTGATTTGTGTCGAGTGAGATTTTCACCTAGAACCCAAAGGGGGGGGTATTGGCACTTTTCATGGAAAAATGTGAAAAATTAAAATTTCTAAAAATGAAATAAATGCCTTCAATACACCTCAAACATTCACTCTATAATGGAAGATTGTTGGTTTTCGCAATATTTTTAGAAATTTGGGCTCTTTTACTAACATTAACACTTGCGCTGAGGCATCTTTTATGCTCATTTCTTGTCTTTAATGATTTATTCTGGGTTTTATTTTTTTTATTTGATGAAAATGAACAACAATACACACCATGGAAACATTTTTGTTTGATTTGTGTCGAGTGAGATTTTCACCTAGAACCCAAAGGGGGGGTATTGGCACTTTTCATGGAAAAATGTGAAAAATTAAAATTTCTAAAAATGAAATAAATGCCTTCTATACACCTCAAATATTTACTCTATAATGGAAGATTGTTGTTTTTCGCAATATTTTTTGAAATTTGGGCTCTTTTACTAGCATTAACCCTTGCGCTGAGGCATCTTTTATGCTCATTTCTTGTCTTTAATGATTTTTTCTGGGTTTTATTTTGTTTATTTGATGAAAATGAACAACAATATACACCATGGAAACATTTTTGTTTGATTTGTGTCGAGTGAGATTTCACCTAGAACCCAAAGGGGGGGTATTGGCACTTTTCATGGAAAAATGTGAAAAATTAAAATTTCTAAAAATGAAATTAATGCCTTCTATACACCTCAAATATTTACTCTATAATGGAAGATTGTTGTTTTTCGCAATATTTTTTGAAATTTGGGCTCTTTTACTAGCATTAACACTTGCGCTGAGGCATCTTTTATGCTCATTTCTTGTCTTAAATGATTTTTTCTGGGTTTTATTTTGTTTATTTGATGAAAATGAACAACAATACACACCATGGAAACATTTTTGTTTGAAATGTGTTGAGTGAGAATTTCCCTTAGAACCCAAAGGGGGGGGTATTGGCACTTTTCATGGAAAAATGTGAAAAATTAAAATTTCTAAAAATGAAATAAATGCCTTCTATACACCTCAAACATTCACTCTTTAATGGAAGATTGTTGTTTTTCGCAATATTTTTAGAAATTTGGGCTCTTTTACTAAAATTAACACTTGCGCTGAGGCATCTTTTATGCTCATTTCTTGTCTTTAATGATTAACTCTGGGTTTTATTTTGTTTATTTGATGAAAATGAACAGCAATATACACCATGGAAACATTTTTGTTTGATTTGTGTCGAGTGAGATTTTCACCTAGAACCCAAAGGGGGGGGTATTGGCACTTTTCATGGAAAAATGTGAAAAATTAAAATTTCTAAAAATGAAATAAATGCCTTCTATACACCTCAAACATTCACTCTATAATGGAAGATTGTTGTTTTTCGCAATATTTTTAGAAAATTGGGCTCTTTTACTAACATTAACACTTGCGCTGAGGCATCTTTTATGCTCATTTCTTGTCTTTAATGATTTATTCTGGGTTTTTTTTTGTTTATTTGATGAAAATGAACAACAATACACACCATGGAAACATTTTTGTTTGATTTGTGTCGAGTGAGATTTTCACCTAGAACCCAAAGGGGGGGGGGTATTGGCACTTTTCATGGAAAAATGTGAAAAATTAAAATTTCTAAAAATGAAATAAATGCCTTCAATACACCTCAAACATTCACTCTATAATGGAAGATTGTTGTTTTTCGCAATATTTTTAGAAATTTGGGCTCTTTTATTAACATTAAAACTTGCGCTGAGGCATCTTTTATGCTCACATCTTGTCTTTAATGATTTATTCTGAGTTTTATTTTGTTTATTTGTTGAAAATAAACAACAATACACACCATGGAAACATTTTTGTTTGATTTGGGTCGAGTGAGAATTTCACCTAGAACCCAAAGGGGGGGGGTATTGGCACTTTTCATGGAAAAATGTGAAAAATTAAAATTTCGAAAAATGAAATAAATGCCTTCTATACACCTCAAACATTCACTCTATAATTGAAGATTGTTGTTTTTCGCAAAATTTTTTAAAATTTGGGCTCTTTTACTAACATTAACACTTGCGCTGAGGCATCTTTTATGCTCATTTCCTGTCTTTAATGATTTATTCTGGGTTTTATTTTGTTTATTTGATGAAAATGAACAACCATACACACCATGGAAACATTTTTGTTTGATTTGTGTCGAGTGAGATTTTCCTGTAGAACCCAAAGGGGGGGGTATTGGCACTTTTCATGGAAAAATGTGAAAAATTAAAATTTCTAAAAAAGAAATAAATGCCTTCTATACACCTCAAACATTCACTCTATAATGGAAGATTGTTGTTTTTCGCAATATTTTTAGAAATTTGGGCTCTTTTACTAACATTAACACTTGCGCTGAGGCATCTTTTATGCTCATTTCTTGTCTTTAATGATTTATTCTGGGTTTTATTTTTTTTATTTGATGAAAATGAACAACAATACACACCATGGAAACATTTTTGTTTGATTTGTGTCGAGTGAGATTTTCACCTAGAACCCAAAGGGGGGGTATTGGCACTTTTCATGGAAAAATGTGAAAAATTAAAATTTCTAAAAATGAAATAAATGCCTTCTATACATCTCAAACATTCACTCTATCATGGAAGATTGTTGTTTTTCGCAATATTTTTAGAAATTTGGGCTCTTTTACTAACATTAACACTTGCGCTGAGGCATCTTTTATGCTCATTTCTTGTCTTTAATGATTATTTCTGGGTTTTATTTTGTTTATTTAATGAAAATGAACAACAATACACACCATGGAAACATTTTTGTTTGATTTGTGTCGAGTGAGAATTTCCCCTAGAACCCAAAGGGGGGCGTATTGGCACTTTTCATGGAAAAATGTGAAAAATTAAAATTTCTAAAAATGAAATAAATGCCTTCTATACACCTCAAACATTCACTCTATAATGGAAGATTGTTGTTTTTCGCAATATTTTTAGAAATTTGGGCTCTTTTACTAACATTAACACTTGCGCTGAGGCATCTTTTATGCTCATTTCTTGTCTTTAATGATTTATTCTGGGTTTTATTTTGTTTATTTGATGAAAATGAACAACAATACACACCATGGAAACATATTTGTTTGATTTGTGTCGAGTGAGATTTTCACCTAGAACACAAAGGGGGGGGGTATTGGCGTTTTTCATGGAAAAATGTGAAAAATTAAAATTTCTAAAAATGAAATAAATGCCTTCTATACACCTCAAACATTCACTCTATAATGGAAGATTGTTGTTTTTCGCAATATTTTTAGAAATTTGGGCTCTTTTACTAACATTAACACTTGCGCTGAGGCATCTTTTATGCTCATTTCTTGTCTTTAATGATTTATTCTGGGTTTTATTTTTTTTTATTTGATGAAAATGAACAACAATACACACCATGGAAACATTTTTGTTTGATTTGTGTCGAGTGAGAATTTCACCTAGAACCCAAAGAGGGGGTATTGGCACTTTTCATGGAAAAATGTGAAAAATTAAAATTTCTAAAAATGAAACAAATGCCTTCTATACACCTCAAACATTCACTCTATAATGGAAGATTGTTGTTTTTCGCAATATTTTTTGAAATTTGGGCTCTTTTACTAACATAAACACTTGCGCTGAGGCATCTTTTATGCTCATTTCTTGTCTTTAATGATATATTCTGGGTTTTATTTTGTTTATTTGATGAAATTGATCAACAAGACACACCATGGAAACATTTTTGTTTGATTTGTGTCGAGGGTGATTTTCGTGTAGAACCCAAAGGGGGGCGTATTGGCCCTTTTCATGGAAAAATGTGAAAAATTAAAATTTCTAAAAATGAAATAAATGCCTTGTATACACCTCAAACATTCACTTTATAATGGAAGATTGTTGTTTTTCTCACTATTTTTTTTGAAATTTGGGCTCTTTTACTAACATTAACACTTGCGCTGAGGTATCTTTTATGCTCATTTCTTGTCTTTAATGATTTATTCTGGGTTTTATTTTGTTTATTTGATGAAAATGAACAACAATACACACCATGGAAACATTTTTGTTTGATTTGTGTCGAGTTAGAATTTCACCTAGAACCCAAAGGGGGGGGTATGGGCACTTTTCATGGAAAAATGTGAAAAATTAAAATTTCTAAAAATGAAATAAATGCCTTCTATACACCTCAAACATTCACTCTATAACGGAAGATTGTTGTTTTTCGCAATATTTTTTGAAATTTGGGCTCTTTGACTAACATTAACACTTGCGCTTAGGCATCTTTTATGCTCATTTCCTGTCTTTAATGATTTATTCTGGGTTTTATTTTGTTTATTTGATGAAAACGAACAACAATACACACCATGGAAACATTTCTGTTTGAACTGTGTCGAGTGAGAATTTCACCTAGAACCCAAAGAGGGGGGTATTGGCACTTTTCATGGAAAAATGTGAAAAATTAAAATTTCTAAAAATGAAATAAATGCCTTCTATACACCTCAAACATTTACTCTATAATGGAAGGTTGTTGTTTTTCGCAATATTTTTTGAAATTTGGACTCTTTGACTAATATTAACACTTGCGCTGAGGCATCTTTTATGCTCATTTCCTGTCTTTAATGATTAACTCTGGGATTTATTTTGTTTATTTGATGGAAATGAACAACAATACACACCATGGAAACATTTCTGTTTGATTTGTGTCGAGTGAGATTTTCATGTAGAACCCAAAGGGGGGGGTATTGGCACTTTTCATGGAAAAATGTGAAAAATAAAAATTTCTAAAAATGAAATAAATGCCTTCTATACACCTCAAACATTCACTTAATAATGGAAGATTGTTGTTTTTCGCAATATTATTTGAAATTTGGGCTCTTTTACAAAAATTAAAACTTGCGCTGAGGCATCTTTAATGCTCATTTCTTGTCTTTAATGATTAACTCTGGGTTTTCTTTTGTTTATTTGATGAAAATGAACAACAATACACACCATGGAAAAATTTTTCTTTGAATTGTTTCGAGTGAGAATTTCACCTAGAACCCAAAGGGGGGGTTTTTGGCACTTTTCATGGAGAAATGTGAAAAATTGAAAATTTCTAAAAATGAAATAAATGCCTTCTATACACCTCAAACATTCACTCTATAATGGAAGATTGTTGTTTTTCGCAATATTTTTTGAAATTTGGGCTCTTTTACTAACATTAACACTTGCGGCGAGGCATCTTTAATGCTCATTTCTTGTCTTTAATGATTTATTCTGGGTTTTATTTTGTTTATTTGATGAAAATGAACAACAATACACACCATGGAAACATTTTTGTTTGATTTGTGTCGAGTGAGATTTTCACCTAGAACCCAAAGGGGGGGGTATTGGCACTTTTCATGGAAAAATGTGAAAAATTAAAATTTCTAAAAATGAAATAAATGCCTTCTATACACCTCAAACATTCACTCTATAATGGAAGATTGTTGTTTTTCGCAATATTTTTAGAAATTTGGGCTCTTTTATTAACATTAAAACTTGCGCTGAGGCATCTTTTATGCTCATTTCTTGTCTTTAATGATTTATTCTGGGTTTTATTTTGTTTATTTGATGAAAATGAACAACAATACACACCATGGAAACATTTTTGTTTGATTTGTGTCGAGTGAGAATTTCACCTAGAACCCAATGGGGGGGGTATTGGCACTTTTCATGGAAAAATGTGAAAAATTAAAATTTCTAAAAATGAAATAAATGCCTTCTATACACCTCAAACATTCACTCTATAATGGAAGATTGTTGTTTTTCGCAATATTTTTAGAAATTTGGGCTCTTTTACTAACATTAACACTTGCGCTGAGGCATCTTTTATGCTCATTTCTTGTCTTTAATGATTTATTCTGGGTTTTATATTTTTTATTTGATGAAAATGAACAACAATACACACCATGGAAACATTTTTGTTTGATTTGTGTCGAGTGAGATTTTCACCTAGAACCCAAAGGGGGGGGTATTGGCACTTTTCATGGAAAAATGTGAAAAATTAAAATTTCTAAAAATGAAATAAATGCCATCTATACACCTCAAACATTCACTCTATAATGGAAGATTGTTGTTTTTCGCAATATTTTTAGAAATGTGGGCTCTTTTACTAACATTAACACTTGCGCTGAGGCATCTTTTATGCTCATTTCTTGTCTTTAATGATTTATTCTGGGTTTATTTATGTTAATTTGATGAAAATGAGCAACAATACACACCATGGAAACATTTTTGTTTGATTTGTGTCGAGTGAGAATTTCCCCTAGAACCCAAAGGGGGGGGTATTGGCACTTTTCATGGAAAAATGTGAAAAATTAAAATTTCTAAAAATGAAATAAATGCCTTCTATAAACCTCAAACATTCACTCTATAATGGAAGATTGTTGTTTTTCGCAATATTTTTAGAAATTTGGGCTCTTTTACTAACATTAACACTTGCGCGGAGGCATCTTTTATTCTCATTTCTTGTCTTTAATGATTTATTCTGCGTTTGATTTTTTTTATTTGATGAAAATGAACAACAATACACACCATGGAAACATTTTTGTTTGATTTGTGTCGAGTGAGAATTTCCCCTAGAACCCAAAGGGGGGGGTATTGGCATTTTTCATGGAAAAATGTGAAAAATTAAAATTTCTAAAAATGAAATAAATGCCTTCTATACACCTCAAACATTCACTCTATAATGGAAGATTGTTGTTTTTCGCAATATTTTTAGAAATTTGGGCTCTTTTACTAACATTAACACTTGCGCTGAGGCATCTTTTATGCTCATTTCTTGTCTTTAATGATTTATTCTGGGTTTTATTTTTTTTATTTGATGAAAATGAACAACTATACACACCATGGAAAAATTTTTGTTTGATATGTGTTGAGTGTGATTTTCATGTAGAACCCAAAGGGGGGGGTATTGGCACTTTTTATGGAAAAATGTGAAAAATTAAAATTTCTAAAAATGAAATAAATGCCTTCTATACACCTCAAACATTGACTCTATCATGGAAGATTGTTATTTGCGCAATATTTTTTGAAATTTGGGCTCTTTTACTAACATTAACACTTGCGCTGAGGCATCTTTTATGCTCATTTCTTGTCTTTAATGATTTATTCTGGGTTTTATTTTTTTTATTTGATGAAAATGAACAACAATACACACCATGGAAACATATTTGTTTGATTTGTGTCGAGTGAGATTTTCACCTAGAACACAAAGGGGGGGGGGTATTGGCAGTTTTCATGGAAAAATGTGAAAAATTAAAATTTCGAAAAATAAAATAAATGCCTTCTATACGACTCAAACATTTACTCTATAATGGAAGATTGTTGTTTTTCGCAATATTTTTTGAAATTTGGGCTCTTTTACTAACATTAACACTTGCGCTGAGGCATCTTTTATGCTCATTTCTTGTCTTTAATGATTTATTCTGGGTTTTATTTTGTTTGTTTGATGAAATAAAACAACAATACACACCATGGAAACATTTTTGTTTGATTTGTGTCGAGTGAGAATTTCACCTAGAACCCAAAGGGGGGGGTATGCCCTTTTCATGGAAAAATGTGAAATATTAAAATTTCGAAAAATGAAATATATGCCTTCTATACACCTCAAACATTCACTCTATAATTGAAGATTGTTGTTTTTCGCAATATTTTTTGAAATTTGGGCTCTTTGACTAACATTAACACTTGCGCTGAGGCATCTTTTAAGCTCATTTCTTGTCTTTAATGATTTATTCTGGGTTTTATTTTGTTTATTTGATGAAAATGAACAACAATACACACCATGGAAACATTTTTGTTTGAATTGTGTCGAGTGAGATTTTCACCTAGAACCCAAAGGGGGGGGTATTGGCACTTTTCATGGAAAAATGTGAAAAATTAAAATTTCTAAAAATGAAATAAATGCCTTTTATACACCTCAAACATTCACTCTATAATGGAAGATTGTTGTTTTTCGCAATATTTTTTGAAATTTGGCCTCTTTTACCAACATTAACACTTGCGCTGAGGCATCTTTTATGCTCATTTCTTGTCTTTAATGATTAACTCTGAGTTTTATTTTTTTTATTTGATGAAAATTAACAATAATACACACCATGGAAACATTTTTGTTTGATTTGTGCCGAGTGAGAATTTCACCAAGAACCCAAAGTGGGGGGGGGTATTGGCACTTTTCATGGAAAAATGTGAAAAATTAAAATTTCTAAAAATGAAATAAATGCCTTCTCTACACCTCAAACATTCAATCTATAAAGGAAGATTTTTGTTTTTCGCAATATTTTTTGAAATTCGGGATCTTTTACTAACATTAACACTTGCGCTGAGGCATCTTTTATGCTCATTTATTGTCTTTAATGATTAACTCTGGGTTTTATTTTGTTTATTTGATGAAAATGAACAACAATACACACCATGGAAACATTGTTGTTTGATTTGTGTCAAGTGAGAATTTCACCTAGAACCCAAAGGGGGGGTATTGGCACTTTTCATGGAAAAATGTGAAAAATTAAAATTTCTAAAAATGAAATAAATGCCTTCTATACACCTCAAACATTCACTCTATAATGGAAGATTGTTGTTTATCGCAATGTTTTTTGAAATTTGGGCTCTTTGACTAACATTAACACTTGCGTTTAGGCATCTTTTATGCTCATTTCCTGTCTTTAATGATTTATTCTGGGTTTTATTTTGTTTATTTGATGAAAACGAGCAACAATACACACCATGGAAACATTTCTGTTTGAATTGTGTCGAGTGAGAATTTCACCTAGAACCCAAAGAGGGGGGTATTGGCACTTTTCATGGAAAAATGTGAAAAATTAAAATTTCTAAAAATGAAATAAATGCCTTCTATACAACTCAAACATTTACTCTATAATGGAAGATTGTTGTTTTTCGCAATATTTTTTGAAATTTGGACTCTTTGACTAATATTAACACTTGCGCTGAGGCATGTTTTATGCTCATTTCCTGTCTTTAATGATTAACTCTAGGTTTTATTTTGTTTATTTGATGGAAATGAACAACAATACACACCATGGAAACATTTCTGTTTGATTTGTGTCGAGTGAGATTTTCATGTAGAACCCAAAGGGGGGGGTATTGGCACTTTTCATGGAAAAATGTGAAAAATAAAAATTTCTAAAAATGAAATAAATGCCTTCTATACACCTCAAACATTCACTCTATAATGGAAGATTGTTGTTTTTCGCAATATTTTTTGAAATTTGGGCTTTTTTACTAAGATTAACACTTGCGCTGAGGCATCTTTTATGCTCATTTCTTGTCTTTAATGATTTAATCTGGGTTTTATTTTGTTTATTTGATGAAAATGAACAACAATACACACCATGGAAACATTTTTGTTTGATTTGTGTCGAGTGAGATTTTCACCTAGAACCCAAAGGGGGGGGTTTTGGCACTTTTCATGGAAAAATGTGAAAAATTAAAATTTCTAAAAATGAAATAAATGCCTTCTATACACCTCACACATTCACTCTATAATGGAAGATTGTTGTTTTTCGCAATATTTTTAGAAATTTGGGCTCTTTTATTAACATTAAAACTTGCGCTGAGGCATCTTTTATGCTCATTTCTTGTCTTTAATGATTTATTCTGAGTTTTATTTTGTTTATTTGATGAAAATAAACAACAATACACACCATGGAAACATTTTTGTTTGATTTGTGTCGAGTAAGAATTTCACCTAGAACCCAAAGGGGGTGAGGTATTGGCACTTTTCATTAAACAATGTGAAAAATTAAAATTTCTAAAAATGAAATAAATGCCTTCTATACACCTCAAACATTCACTCTATAATGGAAGATTGTTGTTTTTCGCAATATTTTTAGAAATTTGGGCTCTTTTATTAACATTAAAACAACAATTAAATAAACAACAATACACACCATGGAAACATTTTTGTTTGATTTGTGTCGAGTGAGAATTTCACCTAGAACCCAAAGGGGGGGAATGCCCTTTTCATGGAAAAATGTGAAATATTAAAATTTCGAAAAATGAAATAAATGCCTTCTATACACCTCAAACATTCACTCTATAATGGAAGATTGTTGTTTTTCGCAATATTTTTTGAAATTTGGGCTCTTTGACTAACATTAACACTTGCGCTGAGGCATCTTTTAAGCTCATTTCTTGTCTTTAATGATTTATTCTGGGTTTTATTTTGTTTATTTGATGAAAATGAACAACAATACACACCATGGAAACATTTTTGTTTGAATTGTGTCGAGTGAGATTTTCACCTAGAACCCAAAGGGGGGGGTATTGGCACTTTTCATGGAAAAATGTGAAAAATTAAAATTTCTAAAAATGAAATAAATGCCTTTTATACACCTCAAACATTCACTCTATAATGGAAGATTGTTGTTTTTCGCAATATTTTTTGAAATTTGGCCTCTTTTACCAACATTAACACTTGCGCTGAGGCATCTTTTATGCTCATTTCTTGTCTTTAATGATTAACTCTGAGTTTTATTTTTTTTATTTGATGAAAATTAACAATAATACACACCATGGAAACATTTTTGTTTGATTTGTGCCGAGTGAGAATTTCACCAAGAACCCAAAGTGGGGGGGTATTGGCACTTTTCATGGAAAAATGTGAAAAATTAAAATTTCTAAAAATGAAAAAAATGCCTTCTCTACACCTCAAACATTCAATCTATAATGGAAGATTTTTGTTTTTCGCAATATTTTTTGAAATTTGGGATCTTTTACTAACATTAACACTTGCGCTGAGGCATCTTTTATGCTCATTTCTTGTCTTTAATGATTAACTCTGGGTTTTATTTTGTTTATTTGATGAAAATGAACAACAATACACACCATGGAAACATTGTTGTTTGATTTGTGTCAAGTGAGAATTTCACCTAGAACCCAAAGGGGGGGGGTATTGGCACTTTTCATGGAAAAATGTGAAAAATTAAAATTTCTAAAAATGAAATAAATGCCTTCTATACACCTCAAACATTCACTCTATAATGGAAGATTGTTGTTTATCGCAATATTTTTTGAAATTTGGGCTCTTTGACTAACATTAACACTTGCGTTTAGGCATCTTTTATGCTCATTTCCTGTCTTTAATGATTTATTCTGGGTTTTATTTTGTTTATTTGATGAAAACGAACAACAATACACACCATGGAAACATTTCTGTTTGAATTGTGTCGAGTGAGAATTTCACCTAGAACCCAAAGAGGGGGGTATTGGCACTTTTCATGGAAAAATGTGAAAAATTAAAATTTCTAAAAATGAAATAAATGCCTTCTATACAACTCAAACATTTACTCTATAATGGAAGATTGTTGTTTTTCGCAATATTTTTTGAAATTTGGACTCTTTGACTAATATTAACACTTGCGCTGAGGCATGTTTTATGCTCATTTCCTGTCTTTAATGATTAACTCTGGGTTTTATTTTGTTTATTTGATGGAAATGAACAACAATACACACCATGGAAACATTTCTGTTTGATTTGTGTCGAGTGAGATTTTCATGTAGAACCCAAAGGGGGGGGTATTGGCACTTTTCATGGAAAAACGTGAAAAATAAAAATTTCTAAAAATGAAATAAATGCCTTCTATACACCTCAAACATTCTCTCTATAATGGAAGATTGTTGTTTTTCGCAATATTTTTTGAAATTTGGGCTCTTTTACTAACATTAACACTTGCGCTGAGGCATCTTTTATGCTCATTTCTTGTCTTTAATGATTTAATCTGGGTTTTATTTTGTTTATTTGATGAAAATGAACAACAATACACACCATGGAAACATTTTTGTTTGATTTGTGTCGAGTGAGATTTTCACCTAGAACCCAAAGGGGGGGGTTTTGGCACTTTTCATGGAAAAATGTGAAAAATTAAAATTTCTAAAAATGAAATAAATGCCTTCTATACACCTCAAACATTCACTCTATAATGGAAGATTGTTGTTTTTCGCAATATTTTTAGAAATTTGGGCTCTTTTATTAACATTAAAACTTGCGCTGAGGCATCTTTTATGCTCATTTCTTGTCTTTAATGATTTATTCTGAGTTTTATTTTGTTTATTTGATGAAAATAAACAACAATACACACCATGGAAACATTTTTGTTTGATTTGTGTCGAGTAAGAATTTCACCTAGAACCCAAAGGGGGTGAGGTATTGGCACTTTTCATTAAACAATGTGAAAAATTAAAATTTTTAAAAATGAAATAAATGCCTTCTATACACCTCAAATATTCACTCTATAATGGAAGATTGTTGTTTTTCGCAATATTTTTAGAAATTTGGGCTCTTTTATTAACATTAAAACAACAATTAAATAAACAACAATACACACCATGGAAACATTTTTGTTTGATTTGTGTCGAGTGAGAATTTCACCTAGAACCCAAAGGGGGGGGGTATTGGCACTTTTCATTAAAAAATGTGAACAATTAAAATTTCTAAAAATGAAATAAATGCCTTCTATACACCTCAAACATTCACTCTATAATGGAAGATTGTTGTTTATCGCAATATTTTTTGAAATTTGGGCTCTTTGACTAACATTAACACTTGCGCTGAGGCATCTTTTATGCTCATTTCTTGTCTTTAATGATTAACTCTGGGTTTTATTTTGTTTATTTGATGAAAATGAACAACAATACACACCATGGAAACATTGTTGTTTGATTTGTGTCAAGTGAGAATTTCACCTAGAACCCAAAGGGGGGGGGTATTGGCACTTTTCATGGAAAAATGTGAAAAATTAAAATTTCTAAAAATGAAATAAATGCCTTCTATACACCTCAAACATTCACTCTATAATGGAAGATTGTTGTTTATCGCAATATTTTTTGAAATTTGGGCTCTTTGACTAACATTAACACTTGCGTTTAGGCATCTTTTATGCTCATTTCCTGTCTTTAATGATTTATTCTGGGTTTTATTTTGTTTATTTGATGAAAACGAACAACAATACACACCATGGAAACATTTCTGTTTGAATTGTGTCGAGTGAGAATTTCACCTAGAACCCAAAGAGGGGGGTATTGGCACTTTTCATGGAAAAATGTGAAAAATTAAAATTTCTAAAAATGAAATAAATGCCTTCTATACAACTCAAACATTTACTCTATAATGGAAGATTGTTGTTTTTCGCAATATTTTTTGAAATTTGGACTCTTTGACTAATATTAACACTTGCGCTGAGGCATGTTTTATGCTCATTTCCTGTCTTTAATGATTAACTCTGGGTTTTATTTTGTTTATTTGATGGAAATGAACAACAATACACACCATGGAAACATTTCTGTTTGATTTGTGTCGAGTGAGATTTTCATGTAGAACCCAAAGGGGGGGGTATTGGCACTTTTCATGGAAAAACGTGAAAAATAAAAATTTCTAAAAATGAAATAAATGCCTTCTATACACCTCAAACATTCTCTCTATAATGGAAGATTGTTGTTTTTCGCAATATTTTTTGAAATTTGGGCTCTTTTACTAACATTAACACTTGCGCTGAGGCATCTTTTATGCTCATTTCTTGTCTTTAATGATTTAATCTGGGTTTTATTTTGTTTATTTGATGAAAATGAACAACAATACACACCATGGAAACATTTTTGTTTGATTTGTGTCGAGTGAGATTTTCACCTAGAACCCAAAGGGGGGGGTTTTGGCACTTTTCATGGAAAAATGTGAAAAATTAAAATTCTAAAAATGAAATAAATGCCTTCTATACACCTCAAACATTCACTCTATAATGGAAGATTGTTGTTTTTCGCAATATTTTTAGAAATTTGGGCTCTTTTATTAACATTAAAACTTGCGCTGAGGCATCTTTTATGCTCATTTCTTGTCTTTAATGATTTATTCTGAGTTTTATTTTGTTTATTTGATGAAAATAAACAACAATACACACCATGGAAACATTTTTGTTTGATTTGTGTCGAGTAAGAATTTCACCTAGAACCCAAAGGGGGTGAGGTATTGGCACTTTTCATTAAACAATGTGAAAAATTAAAATTTTTAAAAATGAAATAAATGCCTTCTATACACCTCAAATATTCACTCTATAATGGAAGATTGTTGTTTTTCGCAATATTTTTAGAAATTTGGGCTCTTTTATTAACATTAAAACAACAATTAAATAAACAACAATACACACCATGGAAACATTTTTGTTTGATTTGTGTCGAGTGAGAATTTCACCTAGAACCCAAAGGGGGGGGGTATTGGCACTTTTCATTAAAAAATGTGAAAAATTAAAATTTCTAAAAATGAAATAAATGCCTTCTATACACCTCAAACATTCACTCTATAATGGAAGATTGTTGTTTTTCGCAATATTTTTAGAAATTTGGGCTCTTTTATTAACATTAAAACTTGCGCTGAGGCATCTTTTTGCTCATTTCTTGTCTTTAATGATTTATTCTGGGTTTTATTTTGTTTATTTGATGAAAATGAACAACAATACACACCATGGAAACATTTTTGTTTGATTTGTGTCGAGTGAGAATTTCACCTAGAACCCAATGGGGGGGTATTGGCACTTTTCATGGAAAAATGTGAAAAATTAAAATTTCTAAAAATGAAATAAATGCCTTCTATACACCTCAAACATTCACTCTATAATGGAAGATTGTTGTTTTTCGCAATATTTTTAGAAATTTGGGCTCTTTTACTAAAATTAACACTTGCGCTGAGGCATCTTTTATTATAATTTCTTGTCTTTAATGATTTATTCTGGGTTTTATTTTTTTATTTGATGAAAATGAACAACAATACACACCATGGAAACATTTTTGTTTGATTTGT
>NW_027286218.1:0-35000 GCF_022747635.1 Hetaerina americana
TAACCCCCCCTTTGGGTTCTGGGTGAGAATCTCACTCGACTCAAATCAAACAAAAATGTTTCCATGGTGTGTATTGTTGTTCATTTTCATCAAATAAACAAAATTAAACCCAGAATAAATCCTGAAAGACAAGAAATGAGCATAAAAGATGCTTCAGCGCAAGTGTTAATGTTACTATAAGAGCCAAATTTCTAAAAATATTGCGAAAAGCAACAATTTTCATTTTTAGAGTAAATGTTTGAGGTGTATAGAAGGCATTTATTTCATTTTTAGAAAATTTAATTTTTCACATTTTTCCGCTAAAAGTGCCAATACCCCCTCCTTTGGGTTCTAGGTGAAAATGTCACTCGACACAAATCAAACAAAAATGTTTCCATGGTGTGTATTGTTGTTCATTTTCATCAAATAAAAAAAATTAAACCCAGAATAAATCCTGAAAACCAAGAAATGAGTAAAAAAGATGCTTCAGCGCAAGTGTTATTCTTTCTATAAGAGCCCAAATTTCTAAAAATATTGCGAAAAACCACAATCTTCTTTTTTGGAGTGAATGTTTGAGGTGTATAGAAGGCATTTATTTCATTTTTAGAAAATTTAATTTTTCACATTTTTCCATGAAAAGTGCCAATACCCCCCCCTTTGGGTTCTAGGTGAAAATCTCACTCCACAAATCAAACAAAAATGTTTCCATGGTCTGTATTGTTGTTCATTTTCATCAAATAAACAAAATTAAACCCAGAATAAATCCTGAAAAACAAGAAATGAGCATAAAAGATGCTTCAGCGCAAGTGTTATTCTTTCTATAAGAGCCCAAATTTCTAAAAATATTGCGAAAAACCACAATCTTCTGTTTTAGAGTGAACGTTTGAGGTGTATAGAAGGCATTTATTTCATTTTTAGAAATTTAATTTTTCACATTTTTCCATGAAAAGTGCCAATACCTCCCCTTTGGGTTCTAGGTGAAAATCTCGCTCGACACAAATCAAACAAAAATGTTTCCATGGTGTGTATTGTTGTTCATTTTCATCAAATAAAAAAAATTAAACCCAAAATAAATCCTGAAAGACAAGTAATGAGCATAAAAGATGCTTCAGCGCAAGTGTTAATGTTACTATAAGAGCCAAATTTCTAAAAATATTGCGAAAAAAAACAATTTTCATTTTTAGAGCGAATGTTTGAGGTGTATAGAAGGCATTTATTTAATTTTTAGAAAATTTAATTTTTCACATTTTTCCGTGAAAAGTGCCAATACCCCCCCTTTGGGTTCTAGGTGAAAATCTCACTCGACACAAATCAAACAAAAATGTTTCCATGGTGTGTATTCTTGTTCATTTTCATCAAATAAACAAAATAAAACTCAGAATAAATCCTGAAAGATAAGATATGAGCATAAAAGATGCTTCAGCGCAAGTGTTCATGTTACTAAAAGAGCCCAAATTTCTAAAAATATTGCGAAAAGCAACAATTTTCAGTTTTAGAGTGAATGTTTCAGGTGTATAGAAGGCATTTATTACATTTTTAGAAAATTTAATTTTTCACATTTTTCCATGAAAATGCCAATACCCCCCCCTTTGGGTTTTAGGTGAAAATCTCACTCGACACAAATCAAACAAAAATGTTTCCATGGTGTGTATTCTTGTTCATTTTCATCAAATAAACAAAATAAAACTCAGAATAAATCCTGAAAGATAAGATATGAGCATAAAAGATGCTTCAGCGCAAGTGTTCATGTTACTAAAAGAGCCCAAATTTCTAAAAATATTGCGAAAAGCAACAATTTTCAGTTTAAGAGTGAATGTTTGAGGTGTATAGAAGGCATTTATTACATTTTTAGAAAATTTCATTTTTCACATTTTTCCATGAAAAGTGCCAATACCCCCTCCTTTGGGTTCTAGGTGAAAATCTCACTCGACCCAAATCAAACAAAAATGTTTCCATGGTGTGTATTGTTGTTCATTTTCATCAAATAAAAAAAATTAAACCCAGAATAAATCCTGAAAACCAAGAAATGAGCAAAAAAGATGCTTCAGCGCAAGTGTTATTCTTTCTATAAGAGCCCAAATTTCTAAAAATATTGCGAAAAACCACAATCTTCTTTTTTGGAATGAATGTTTGAGGTGTATAGAAGGCATTTATTTCATTTTTAGAAAATTTAATTTTTCACATTTTTCCATGAAAAGTGCCAATACCCCCCCTTTGGGTTCTAGGTGAAAATCTCACTCGACACAAATCAAACAAAAATGTTTCCATGGTGTGTATTGTTGTTCATTTTCATCAAATAAACAAAATTAAACCCAGAATAAATCCTGAAAAACAAGAAATGAGCATAAAAGATGCTTCAGCGCAAGTGTTATTGTTACTAAAAAGCCAAAATTTCTAAAAATTTTGCGAAAAACAACAATCTTCTATTTTAGAGTGAATGTTTGAGGTGTATAGAAGGCATTTATTTCATTTTTAGAAAATTTAATTTTTCTCATTTTTCCATGAAAAGTGCCAATACCTTTGCCAATACAATCCCTTTGGGTTCTAGGTGAAAATCTCACTCGACACAAATCAAACAAAAATGTTTCCATGGTGTGTATTGTTGTTCATTTTCATCAAATAAACAAAATTAAACCCAGAATAAATCCTGAAAGACAAGAAATGAGCATAAAAGATGCTTCAGCGCAAGTGTTATTCTTACTATAAGAGCCCAAATTTCTAAAAATATTGCGAAAAGCAACAATTTTCAGTTTTAGAGTGAATGTTTCAGGTGTATAGAAGGCATTTATTACATTTTTAGAAAATTTCATTTTTCACATTTTTCCATGAAAAGTGCCAATACCCCTTTGGGTTCTGGGTGAAAATCTCACTCGACTCAAATCAAACAAAAATGTTTCCATGGTGTGTATTCTTGTTCATTTTCATCAAATAAACAAAATAAAACTCAGAATAAATCCTGAAAGATAAGATATGAGCATAAAAGATGCTTCAGCGCAAGTGTTATTGTTACTAAAAAGCCAAAATTTCTAAAAATTTTGCGAAAAACAACAATCTTCTATTTTAGAGTGAATGTTTGAGGTGTATAGAAGGCATTTATTTCATTTTTAGAAAATTTAATTTTTCTCATTTTTCCATGAAAAGTGCCAATACCTTTGCCAATACAATACCCCCCCTTTGGGTTCTAGGTGAAAATCTCACTCGACACAAATCAAACAAAAATGTTTCCATGGTGTGTATTGTTGTTCATTTGTATCAAATAAACAAAATTAAACCCAGAATAAATCCTGAAAGACAAGAAATGAGCATAAAAGATGCTTCAGCGCAAGTGTTATTCTTACTATAAGAGCCCAAATTTCTAAAAATATTGCGAAAAACCACAATCTTCTGTTTTAGAGTGAACGTTTGAGGTGTATAGAAGGCATTTATTTCATTTTTAGAAAATTTAATTTTTCACATTTTTCCATGAAAAGTGCCAATACCCCCCCTTTGGGTTCTAGGTGAAAATCTCACTCGACACAAATCAAACAAAAATGTTTCCATGGTGTGTATTGTTGTTCATTTTCATCAAATAAAAAAAATAAAACCCAAAATAAATCCTGAAAGACAAGTAATGAGCATAAAAGATGCTTCAGCGCAAGTGTTAATGTTACTATAAGAGCCAAATTTCTAAAAATATTGCGAAAAGCAACAATTTTCATTTTTAGAGCGAATGTTTGAGGTGTATAGAAGGCATTTATTTAATTTTTAGAAAATTTAATTTTTCACATTTTTC
Source organism: Hetaerina americana (assembly GCF_022747635.1). Classification (NCBI taxonomy): domain Eukaryota; kingdom Metazoa; phylum Arthropoda; class Insecta; order Odonata; family Calopterygidae; genus Hetaerina; species Hetaerina americana. Next base: position 3,752 of record NW_027286218.1, read on the forward strand.
CATGAAAATGCCAATACCCCCCCCTTTGGGTTCTAGGTGAAAATCTCACTCGACACAAATCAAAAAAAAATGTTTCCATGGTGTGTATTCTTGTTCATTTTCATCAAATAAACAAAATAAAACTCAGAATAAATCCTGAAAGATAAGATATGAGCATAAAAGATGCTTCAGCGCAAGTGTTCATGTTACTAAAAGAGCCCAAATTTCTAAAAATATTGCGAAAAGCAACAATTTTCAGTTTAAGAGTGAATGTTTCAGGTGTATAGAAGGCATTTATTACATTTTTAGAAAATTTCATTTTTCACATTTTTCCATGAAAAGTGCCAATACCCCCCCTTTGGGTTCTGGGTGAGAATCTCACTCGACTCAAATCAAACAAAAATGTTTCCATGGTGTGTATTGTTGTTCATTTTCATCAAATAAACAAAATTAAACCCAGAATAAATCCTGAAAGACAAGAAATGAGCATAAAAGATGCTTCAGCGCAAGTGTTAATGTTACTATAAGAGCCAAATTTCTAAAAATATTGCGAAAAGCAACAATTTTTATTTTTAGAGTAAATGTTTGAGGTGTATAGAAGGCATTTATTTCATTTTTAGAAAATTTAATTTTTCACATTTTTCCGCTAAAAGTGCCAATACCCCCTCCTTTGGGTTCTAGGTGAAAATGTCACTCGACACAAATCAAACAAAAATGTTTCCATGGTGTGTATTGTTGTTCATTTTCATCAAATAAAAAAAATTAAACCCAGAATAAATCCTGAAAACCAAGAAATGAGTAAAAAAGATGCTTCAGCGCAAGTGTTATTCTTTCTATAAGAGCCCAAATTTCTAAAAATATTGCGAAAAACCACAATCTTCTTTTTTGGAGTGAATGTTTGAGGTGTATAGAAGGCATTTATTTCATTTTTAGAAAATTTAATTTTTCACATTTTTCCATGAAAAGTGCCAATACCCCCCCCTTTGGGTTCTAGGTGAAAATCTCACTCCACAAATCAAACAAAAATGTTTCCATGGTCTGTATTGTTGTTCATTTTCATCAAATAAACAAAATTAAACCCAGAATAAATCCTGAAAAACAAGAAATGAGCATAAAAGATGCTTCAGCGCAAGTGTTATTCTTTCTATAAGAGCCCAAATTTCTAAAAATATTGCGAAAAACCACAATCTTCTGTTTTAGAGTGAACGTTTGAGGTGTATAGAAGGCATTTATTTCATTTTTAGAAAATTTAATTTTTCACATTTTTCCATGAAAAGTGCCAATACCTCCCCTTTGGGTTCTAGGTGAAAATCTCGCTCGACACAAATCAAACAAAAATGTTTCCATGGTGTGTATTGTTGTTCATTTTCATCAAATAAAAAAAATTAAACCCAAAATAAATCCTGAAAGACAAGTAATGAGCATAAAAGATGCTTCAGCGCAAGTGTTAATGTTACTATAAGAGCCAAATTTCTAAAAATATTGCGAAAAAAAACAATTTTCATTTTTAGAGCGAATGTTTGAGGTGTATAGAAGGCATTTATTTAATTTTTAGAAAATTTAATTTTTCACATTTTTCCGTGAAAAGTGCCAATACCCCCCCTTTGGGTTCTAGGTGAAAATCTCACTCGACACAAATCAAACAAAAATGTTTCCATGGTGTGTATTCTTGTTCATTTTCATCAAATAAACAAAATAAAACTCAGAATAAATCCTGAAAGATAAGATATGAGCATAAAAGATGCTTCAGCGCAAGTGTTCATGTTACTAAAAGAGCCCAAATTTCTAAAAATATTGCGAAAAGCAACAATTTTCAGTTTTAGAGTGAATGTTTCAGGTGTATAGAAGGCATTTATTACATTTTTAGAAATTTAATTTTTCACATTTTTCCATGAAAATGCCAATACCCCCCCCTTTGGGTTTTAGGTGAAAATCTCACTCGACACAAATCAAACAAAAATGTTTCCATGGTGTGTATTCTTGTTCATTTTCATCAAATAAACAAAATAAAACTCAGAATAAATCCTGAAAGATAAGATATGAGCATAAAGGATGCTTCAGCGCAAGTGTTCATGTTACTAAAAGAGCCCAAATTTCTAAAAATATTGCGAAAAGCAACAATTTTCAGTTTAAGAGTGAATGTTTGAGGTGTATAGAAGGCATTTATTACATTTTTAGAAAATTTCATTTTTCACATTTTTCCATGAAAAGTGCCAATACCCCCTCCTTTGGGTTCTAGGTGAAAATCTCACTCGACCCAAATCAAACAAAAATGTTTCCATGGTGTGTATTGTTGTTCATTTTCATCAAATAAAAAAAATTAAACCCAGAATAAATCCTGAAAACCAAGAAATGAGCAAAAAAGATGCTTCAGCGCAAGTGTTATTCTTTCTATAAGAGCCCAAATTTCTAAAAATATTGCGAAAAACCACAATCTTCTTTTTTGGAATGAATGTTTGAGGTGTATAGAAGGCATTTATTTCATTTTTAGAAAATTTAATTTTTCACATTTTTCCATGAAAAGTGCCAATACCCCCCCTTTGGGTTCTAGGTGAAAATCTCACTCGACACAAATCAAACAAAAATGTTTCCATGGTGTGTATTGTTGTTCATTTTCATCAAATAAACAAAATTAAACCCAGAATAAATCCTGAAAAACAAGAAATGAGCATAAAAGATGCTTCAGCGCAAGTGTTATTGTTACTAAAAAGCCAAAATTTCTAAAAATTTTGCGAAAAACAACAATCTTCTATTTTAGAGTGAATGTTTGAGGTGTATAGAAGGCATTTATTTCATTTTTAGAAAATTTAATTTTTCTCATTTTTCCATGAAAAGTGCCAATACCTTTGCCAATACAATATCCCCCCCCTTTGGGTTCTAGGTGAAAATCTCACTCGACACAAATCAAACAAAAATGTTTCCATGGTGTGTATTGTTGTTCATTTTCATCAAATAAACAAAATTAAACCCAGAATAAATCCTGAAAGACAAGAAATGAGCATAAAAGATGCTTCAGCGCAAGTGTTATTCTTACTATAAGAGCCCAAATTTCTAAAAATATTGCGAAAAACCACAATCTTCTGTTTTAGAGTGAACGTTTGAGGTGTATAGAAGGCATTTATTTCATTTTTAGAAAATTTAATTTTTCACATTTTTCCATGAAAAGTGCCAATACCCCCCCTTTGGGTTCTAGGTGAAAATCTCACTCGACACATTTCAAACAAAAATGTTTCCATGGTGTGTATTGTTGTTCATTTTCATCAAATAAAAAAAATTGAACCCAAAATAAATCCTGAAAGACAAGTAATGAGCATAAAAGATGCTTCAGCGCAAGTGTTAATGTTACTATAAGAGCCAAATTTCTAAAAATATTGCGAAAAGCAACAATTTTCATTTTTAGAACGAATGTTTGAGGTGTATAGAAGGCATTTATTTAATTTTTAGAAAATTTTATTTTTCACATTTTTCCGTGAAAAGTGCCAATACCCCCCCCTTTGGGTTCTAGGTGAAAATCTCACTCGACACAAATCAAACAAAAATGTTTCCATGGTGTGTATTCTTGTTCATTTTCATCAAATAAACAAAATAAAACTCAGAATAAATCCTGAAAGATAAGATATGAGCATAAAAGATGCATCAGCGCAAGTGTTCATGTTACTAAAAGAGCCCAAATTTCTAAAAATATTGCGAAAAGCAACAATTTTCAGTTTTAGAGTGAATGTTTCAGGTGTATAGAAGGCATTTATTACATTTTTAGAAAATTTAATTTTTCACATTTTTCCATGAAATTGCCAATACCCCCCCCTTTGGGTTTTAGGTGAAAATCTCACTCGACACAAATCAAACAAAAATGTTTCCATGGTGTGTATTCTTGTTCATTTTCATCAAATAAACAAAATAAAACTCAGAATAAATCCTGAAAGATAAGATATGAGCATAAAAGATGCTTCAGCGCAAGTGTTCATGTTACTAAAAGAGCCCAAATTTCTAAAAATATTGCGAAAAGCAACAATTTTCAGTTTAAGAGTGAATGTTTCAGGTGTATAGAAGGCATTTATTACATTTTTAGAAAATTTCATTTTTCACATTTTTCCATGAAAAGTGCCAATACCCCCCCCTTTGGGTTCTGGGTGAAAATCTCACTCGACTCAAATCAAACAAAAATGTTTCCATGGTGTGTATTGTTGTTCATTTTCATCAAATAAACAAAATTAAACCCAGAATAAATCCTGAAAGACAAGAAATGAGCATAAAAGATGCTTCAGCGCAAGTGTTAATGTTACTATAAGAGCCAAATTTCTAAAAATATTGCGAAAAGCAACAATTTTCATTTTTAGAGTGAATGTTTGAGGTGTATAGAAGGCATTTATTTAATTTTTAGAAAATTTTATTTTTCACATTTTTCCGTGAAAAGTGCCAATACCCCCCCCTTTGGGTTCTAGGTGAAAATCTCACTCGACACAAATCAAACAAAAATGTTTCCATGGTGTGTATTGTTGTTCATTTTCATCAAATAAACAAAATTAATCCCAGAATAAATCCTGAAAGACAAGAAATGAGCAAAAAAGATGCTTCAGCGCAAGTGTTATTCTTACTATAAGAGCCCAAATTTCTAAAAATATTGCGAAAAACCACAATCTTCTGTTTTAAAGTGAATGTTTGAGGTGTATAGAAGGCATTTATTTCATTTTTAGAAAATTTAATTTTTCACATTTTTCCATGAAAAGTGCCAATACCCCCCTCTTTGGGTTCTAGGTGAAAATCCCACTCGACACAAATCAAACGAAAATGTTTCCATGGTGTGTATTGTTGTTCATTTTCATCAAATAAACAAAATTAATCCCAGAATAAATCCTGAAAAACAAGAAATGAGCAAAAAAGATGCTTCAGCGCAAGTGTTATTCTTTCTATAAGAGCCCAAATTTCTAAAAATATTGCGAAAAACCACAATCTTCTTTTTTGGAGTGAATGTTTGAGGTGTGAAGAAGGCATTTATTTCATTTTTAGAAATTTAATTTTTCACATTTTTCCATGAAAAGTGCCAATACCCCCCCCTTTGGGTTCTAGGTGAAAATCTCACTCGACACAAATCAAACAAAATGTTTCCATGGTGTGTATTCTTGTTCATTTTCATCAAATAAACAAAATTAAACCCAGAATAAATCCTGAAAAACAAGAAATGAGCATAAAAGATGCTTCAGCGCAAGTGTTATTCTTACTATAAGAGCCCAAATTTCTAAAAATATTGCGAAAAACCACAATCTTCTTTTTTTTAGTGAATGTTTGAGGTGTATAGAAGGCATTTATTTCATTTTTAGAAAATTTAATTTTTCACATTTTTCCGTGAAAAGTGCCAATACCCCCTCCTTTGGGTTCTAAGTGAAAATCTCACTCGACACAAATCAAACAAAAATGTTTCCATGGTGTGTATTTTTGTTCATTTTCATCAAATAAAAAAAATTAAACCCAGAATAAATCCTGAAAACCAAGAAATGAGCAAAAAAGATGCTTCAGCGCAAGTGTTATTCTTTCTATAAGAGCCCAAATTTCTAAAAATATTGCGAAAAACCACAATCTTCTTTTTTGGAGTGAATGTTTGAGGTGTATAGAAGGAATTTATTTCATTTTTAGAAAATTTAATTATTCACATTTTTCCATGAAAAGTGCCAATACCCCCCCCTTTGGGTTCTAGGTGAAAATCTCACTCGACACAAATCAAACAAAAATGTTTCCATGGTGTGTATTGTTGTTCATTTTCATCAAATAAACAAAATTAAACCCAGAATAAATCCTGAAAAACAAGAAATGAGCATAAAAGATGCTTCAGCGCAAGTGTTATTCTTACTATAAGAGCCCAAATTTCTAAAAATATTGCGAAAAACCACAATCTTCTGTTTTAGAGTGAACGTTTGAGGTGTATAGAAGGCATTTATTTCATTTTTAGAAAATTTAATTTTTCACATTTTTCCATGAAAAGTGCCAATACCCCCCCTTTGGGTTCTAGGTGAAAATCTCACTCGACACAAATCAAACAAAAATGTTTCCATGGTGTGTATTGTTGTTCATTTTCATCAAATAAAAAAAATTAAACCCAAAATAAATCCTGAAAGACAAGTAATGAGCATAAAAGATGCTTCAGCGCAAGTGTTAATGTTACTATAAGAGCCAAATTTCTAAAAATATTGCGAAAAGCAACAATTTTCATTTTTAGAGCGAATGTTTGAGGTGTATAGAAGGCATTTATTTAATTTTTAGAAAATTTAATTTTTCACATTTTTCCGTGAAAAGTGCCAATACCCCCCCCTTTGGGTTCTAGGTGAAAATCTCACTCGACACAAATCAAACAAAAATGTTTCCATGGTGTGTATTCTTGTTCATTTTCATCAAATAAACAAAATAAAACTCAGAATAAATCCTGAAAGATAAGATATGAGCATAAAAGATGCTTCAGCGCAAGTGTTCATGTTACTAAAAGAGCCCAAATTTCTAAAAATATTGCGAAAAGCAACAATTTTCAGTTTTAGAGTGAATGTTTCAGGTGTATAGAAGGCATTTATTACATTTTTAGAAAATTTAATTTTTCACATTTTTCCATGAAAATGCCAATACCCCCCCCCTTTGGGTTTTAGGTGAAAATCTCAGTCGACACAAATCAAACAAAAATGTTTCCATGGTGTGTATTCTTGTTCATTTTCATCAAATAAACAAAATAAAACTCAGAATAAATCCTGAAAGATAAGATATGAGCATAAAAGATGCTTCAGCGCAAGTGTTAATGTTACTATAAGAGCCAAATTTCTAAAAATATTGCGAAAAGCAACAATTTTCATTTTTAGAGTAAATGTTTGAGGTGTATAGAAGGCATTTATTTCATTTTTAGAAAATTTAATTTGTCACATTTTTCCGTGAAAAGTTCCAATACCCCCTCCTTTGGGTTCTAGGTGAAAATCTCACTCGACACAAATCAAACAAAAATGTTTCCATGGTGTGTATTGTTGTTCATTTTCATCAAATAAAAAAAATTAAACCCAGAATAAATCCTGAAAACCAAGAAATGAGCAAAAAAGATGCTTCAGCGCAAGTGTTAATGTTACTAAAAGAGCACAAATTTCTAAAAATATTGCGAAAAACCACAATCTTCTTTTTTGGAGTGAATGTTTGAGGTGTATAGAAGGCATTTATTTCATTTTAGAAAATTTAATTTTTCACATTTTTCCATGAAAAGTGCCAATACCCCCCCCTTTGGGTTCTAGGTGAAAATCTCACTCGACACAAATCAAACAAAAATGTTTCCATGGTGTGTATTGTTGTTCATTTTCATCAAATAAACAAAATTAAACCCAGAATAAATCCTGAAAAACAAGAAATGAGCATAAAAGATGCTTCAGCGCAAGTGTTATTGTTACTAAAAAGCCAAAATTTCTAAAAATTTTGCGAAAAAACCATAATCTTCTGTTTTAGAGTGAATGTTTGAGGTGTATAGAAGGCATTTATTTCATTTTTAGAAAATTTAATTTTCTCATTTTTCCATAAAAAGTGCCAATACCTTTGCCAATACAATATCCCCCCCCTTTGGGTTCTAGGTGAAAATCTCACTCGACACAAATCAAACAAAAATGTTTCCATGGTGTGTATTGTTGTTCATTTTCATCAAATAAACAAAATTAAACCCAGAATAAATCCTGAAAGACAAGAAATGAGCATAAAAGATGCTTCAGCGCAAGTGTTATTCTTACTATAAGAGCCCAAATTTCTAAAAATATTGCGAAAAACCACAATCTTCTGTTTTAGAGTGAACGTTTGAGGTGTATAGAAGGCATTTATTTCATTTTTAGAAAATTTAATTTTTCACATTTTTCCATGAAAAGTGCCAATACCCCCCCTTTGGGTTCTAGGTGAAAATCTCACTCGACACAAATCAAACAAAAATGTTTCCATGGTGTGTATTGTTGTTCATTTTCATCAAATAAAAAAAATTAAACCCAAAATAAATCCTGAAAGACAAGTAATGAGCATAAAAGATGCTTCAGCGCAAGTGTTAATGTTACTATAAGAGCCAAATTTCTAAAAATATTGCGAAAAGCAACAATTTTCATTTTTAGAGCGAATGTTTGAGGTGTATAGAAGGCATTTATTTAATTTTTAGAAAATTTAATTTTTCACATTTTTCCGTGAAAAGTGCCAATACCCCCCCCTTTGGGTTCTAGGTGAAAATCTCACTCGACACAAATCAAACAAAAATGTTTCCATGGTGTGTATTCTTGTTCATTTCATCAATAAACAAAATAAAACTCAGAATAAATCCTGAAAGATAAGATATGAGCATAAAAGATGTATCAGCGCAAGTGTTCATGTTACTAAAAGAGCCCAAATTTCTAAAAATATTGCGAAAAGCAAAAATTTTCAGTTTAAGAGTGAATGTTTCAGGTGTATAGAAGGCATTTATTACATTTTTAGAAAATTTCATTTTTCACATTTTTCCATGAAAAGTGCCAAAACCCCCCCTTTGGGTTCTGGGTGAAAATCTCACTCGACTCAAATCAAACAAAAATGTTTCCATGGTGTGTATTGTTGTTCAATTTCATCAAATAAACAAAATTAAACCCAGAATAAATCCTGAAAGACAAGAAATGAGCATAAAAGATGCTTCAGCGCAAGTGTTAATGTTACTTTAAGAGCCAAATTTCTAAAAATATGCGAAAAGCAACAATTTTCATTTTTAGAGTAAATGTTTGAGGTGTATAGAAGGCATTTATTTCATTTTTAGAAAATTTAATTTTTCACATTTTTCCGTGAAAAGTGCCAATACCCCCCCCTTTGGGTTCTAGGTGAAAATCTCACTCGACACAAATCAAACAAAAATGTTTCCATGGTGTGTATTGTTGTTCATTTTCATCAAATAAACAAAATTAAACCCAGAATAAATCCTGAAAGACAAGAAATGAGCCTAAAAGATTCTTCAGCGCAAGTGTTATTCTTACTATAAGAGCCCAAATTTCTAAAAATATTGCGAAAAACCACAATCTTCTGTTTTAAAGTGAATGTTTGAGGTGTATAGAAGGCATTTATTTCATTTTTAGAAAATTTAATTTTTCACATTTTTCCATGAAAAGTGCCAATACCCCCCTCTTTGGGTTCTAGGTGAAAATCCCACTCGACACAAATCAAACAAAAATGTTTCCATGGTGTGTATTGTTGTTCATTTTCATCAAATAAACAAAATTAATCCCAGAATAAATCCTGAAAAACAAGAAATGAGCAAAAAAGATGCTTCAGCGCAAGTGTTATTCTTTCTATAAGAGCCCAAATTTCTAAAAATATTGCGAAAAACCACAATCTTCTTTTTGGAGTGAATGTTTGAGGTGTATAGAAGGCATTTATTTCATTTTTAGAAAATTTAATTTTTCATATTTTTCCATGAAAAGTGCCAATACCCCCCCCTTTGGGTTCTAGGTGAAAATCTCACTCGACACAAATCAAACAAAATGTTTCCATGGTGTGTATTCTTGTTCATTTTCATCAAATAAACAAAATTAAACCCAGAATAAATCCTGAAAAACAAGAAATGAGCATAAAAGATGCTTCAGCGCAAGTGTTATTCTTACTATAAGAGCCCAAATTTCTAAAAATATTGCGAAAAACCACAATCTTCTTTTTTTTAGTGAATGTTTGAGGTGTATAGAAGGCATTTATTTCATTTTTAGAAAATTTAATTTTTCATATTTTTCCATGAAAAGTGCCAATACCCCCCCTTTGGGTTCTAGGTGAAAATCTCCTCGACACAAATCAAACAAAAATGTTTCCATGGTGTGTATTGTTGTTCATTTTCATCAAATAAACAAAATTAAACCCAGAATAAATCCTGAAAAACAAGAAATGAGCAAAAAAGATGCTTCAGCGCAAGTGTTATTCTTTCTATAAGAGCCCAAATTTCTAAAAATATTGCGAAAAACCACAATCTTCTTTTTTGGAGTGAATGTTTGAGGTGTATAGAAGGCATTTATTTCATTTTTAGAAAATTTAATTTTTCACATTTTTCCATGAAAAGTGCCAATACCCCCCCCTTTGGGTTCTAGGTGAAAATCTCACTCGACACAAATCAAACAAAAATGTTTCCATGGTGTGTATTCTTGTTCATTTTCATCAAATAAACAAAATAAAACTCAGAATAAATCCTGAAAGATAAGATATGAGCATAAAAGATGCTTCAGCGCAAGTGTTCATGTTACTAAAAGAGCCCAAATTTCTAAAAATATTGAGAAAAGCAACAATTTTCAGTTTTAGAGTGAATGTTTCAGGTGTATAGAAGGCATTTATTACATTTTTAGAAATCTTAATTTTTCACATTTTTCCATGAAAAGTGCCAATACCCCCCCCTTTGGGTTCTAGGTGAAAATCTCACTCGACACAAATCAAACAAAAATGTTTCCATGGTGTGTATTCTTGTTCATTTTCATAAAATAAACAAAATTAAACCCAGAATAAATCCTGAAAAACAAGAAATGAGCATAAAAGATGCTTCAGCGCAAGTGTTATTCTTACTATAAGAGCCCAAATTTCTAAAAATATTGCGAAAAACCACAATCTTCTTTTTTTTAGTGAATGATTGAGGTGTATAGAAGGCATTTATTTCATTTTTAGAAAATTTAATTTTTCATATTTTTCCATGAAAAGTGCCAATACCCCCCCTTTGGGTTCTAGGTGAAAATCTCACTCGACACAAATCAAACAAAAATGTTTTCATGGTGTGTATTGTTGTTCATTTTCATCAAATAAACAAAATTAAACCCAGATTAAATCCTGAAAAACAAGAAATGAGCATAAAAGATGCTTCAGCGCAAGTGTTATTCTTACTATAAGAGCCCAAATTTCTAAAAATATTGCGAAAAACCACAATCTTCTTTTTTGGAGTGAATGTTTGAGGTGTATAGAAGGCATTTATTTCATTTTTAGAAAATTTAATTTTTCACATTTTTCCGTGAAAAGTGCCAATACCCAACTCCTTTGGGTTCTAGGTGAAAATCTCACTCGACACAAATCAAACAAAAATGTTTCCATGGTGTGTATTCTTGTTCATTTTCATCAAATAAACAAAATTAAACCCAGAATAAATCCTGAAAAACAAGAAATGAGCATAAAAGATGCTTCAGCGCAAGTGTTATTCTTACTATAAGAGCCCAAATTTCTAAAAATATTGCGAAAAACCATAATCTTCTTTTTTGGAGTGAATGTTTGAGGTGTATAAAAGGCATTTATTTCATTTTTAGAAAATTTAATTTTTCACATTTTTCCATGAAAAGTCCCAATACCACCCCTTTGGGTTCTAGGTGAAAATCTCACTCCACACAAATCAAACAAAAATGTTTCCATGGTGTGTATTGTTGTTCATTTTCATCAAATAAACAAAATTAAACCCAGAATAAATCCTGAAAAACAAGAAATGAGCAAAAAAGATGCTTCAGCGCAAGTGTTATTCTTTCTATAAGAGCCCCAATTTCTAAAAATATTGCGAAAAACCACAATCTTCTTTTTTGGAGTGAATGTTTGAGGTGTATAGAAGGCATTTATTTCATTTTTAGAAAATTTAATTTTTCACATTTTTCCGTGAAAAGTGCCAATACCCCCCCTTTGGGTTCTAGGTGAAAATCTCACTCGACACAAATCAAACAAAAAAGTTTCCATGGTGTGTATTGTTGTTCATTTTCATCAAATAAACAAAATTTAACCCAGAATAAATCCTGAAAAACAAGAAATGAGCATAAAAGATGCTTCAGCGCAAGTGTTATTCTTACTATAAGAGCCCAAATTTCTAAAAATATTGCGAAAAACCACAATCTTCTTTTTTGGAGTGAATGTTTGAGGTGTAAAGAAGGCATTTATTTCATTTTTAGAAAATTTAATTTTTCACATTTTTCCATGAAAAGTGCCAATACCCCCCCCTTTGGGTTCTAGGTGAAAATCTCACTCGACACAAATCAAACAAAAATGTTTCCATGGTGTGTATTCTTGTTCATTTTCATCAATAAACAAAATAAAACTCAGAATAAATCCTGAAAGATAAGATATGAGCATAAAAGATGCTTCAGCGCAAGTGTTCATGTTACTAAAAGAGCCCAAATTTCTAAAAATATTGGAAAAGCAACAATTTTCAGTTTTAGAGTGAATGTTTCAGGTGTATAGAAGGCATTTATTACATTTTTAGAAAATTTAATTTTTCACATTTTTCCATGAAAAGTGCCAATACCCCCCCCTTTGGGTTCTAGGTGAAAATCTCACTCGATTCAAATCAAACAAAAATGTTTCCATGGTGTGTATTCTTGTTCATTTTCATCAAATAAACAAAATAAAACTCAGAATAAATCCTGAAAGATAAGATATGAGCATAAAAGATGCTTCAGCGCAAGTGTTCATGTTACTTAACGAGCCCAAATTTCTAAAAATATTGGGAAAAGCAACAATTTTCCGTTTTAGAGTGAATGTTTCAGGTGTATAGAAGGCATTTATTACATTTTTAGAAAATTTCATTTTTCACATTTTTCCATGAAAAGTGCCAATACCCCCCCCCTTTGGGTTCTAGGTGAAAATCTCTCTCGACACAAATCAAACAAAAATGTTTCCATGGTGTGTATTGTTGTTCATTTTCATCAAATAAACAAAATTAAACCCAGAATAAATCCTGAAAGACAAGAAATGAGCATAAAAGATGCTTCAGCGCAAGTGTTAATGTTACTATAAGAGCCAAATTTCTAAAAATATTGCAAAAAGCAACAATTTTCATTTTTAGAGTGAATGTTTGAGGTGTATAGAAGGCATTTATTTCATTTTTAGAAAATTTAATTTTTCACATTTTTCCGTGAAAAGTGCCAATACCCCCCCCTTTGGGTTCTAGGTGAAAATCTCACTCGACAAAAATCAAACAAAAATGTTTCCATGGTGTGTATTGTTGTTCATTTTCATCAAATAAACAAAATTAAACCCAGAATAAATCCTGAAAAACAAGAAATGAGCATAAAAGATGCTTCAGCGCAAGTGTTATTCTTACTATAAGAGCCCAAATTTCTAAAAATATTGCGAAAAACCACAATCTTCTTTTTTGGAGTGAATGTTTGAGGTGTATAGAAGGCATTTATTTCATTTTTGTAAAATTTAATTTTTCACATTTTTCCATGAAAAGTGCCAATACCCCCCCCTTTGGGTTCTAGGTGAAAATCTCACTCGACACAAATCAAACAAAAATGTTTCCATGGTGTGTATTCTTGTTCATTTTCATCAAATAAACAAAATAAAACTCAGAATTAATCCTGAAAGATAAGATATGAGCATAAAGGATGCTTCAGCGCAAGTGTTCAAATTACTAAAAGAGCGCAAATTTCTAAAAATATTGCGAAAAGCAACAATTTTCAGTTTTAGAGTGAATGTTTCAGGTGTATAGAAGGCATTTATTACATTTTAGAAAATTTCATTTTTCACATTTTTCCATGAAAAGTGCCAATACCCCCCCCCTTTGGGTTCTAGGTGAAAATCTCACTCGACACAAATCAAACAAAAATGTTTCCATGGTGTGTATTGTTGTTCATTTTCATCAAATAAACAAAATTAAACCCAGAATAAATCCTGAAAAACAAGAAATGAGCATAAAAGATGCTTCAGCGCAAGTGTTATTCTTACTATAAGAGCCCATATTTCTAAAAATATTGCGAAAAACCACAATCTTCTTTTTTGGAGTGAATGTTTGAGGTGTATAGAAGGCATTTATTACATTTTTAGAAAATTTCATTTTTCACATTTTTCCATGAAAAGTGCCAATACCCCCCCCCCCCTTTGGGTTCTAGGTGAAAATCTCACTCGACACAAATCAAACAAAAATGTTTCCATGGTGTGTATTCTTGTTCATTTTCATCAAATAAACAAAATAAAACTCAGAATAAATCCTGAAAGATAAGATATGAGCATAAAAGATGCTTCAGCGCAAGTGTTCATGTTACTAAAAGAGCCTAAATTTCTAAAAATATTGCGAAAAGCAACAATTTTCAGTTTTAGAGTGAATGTTTCAGGTGTATAGAAGGCATTTATTACATTTTTAGAAAATTTCATTTTTCACATTTTTCAATGAAAAGTGCCAATACCCCCCCCTTTGGGTTCTGGGTGAAAATCTCACTCGACTCAAATCAAACAAAAATGTTTCCATGGTGCTGTATTGTTGTTCATTTTCATCAAATAAACAAAATTAAACCCAGAATAAATCCTGAAAGACAAGAAATGAGCATAAAAGATGCTTCAGCGCAAGTGTTCATGTTACTAAAAGAGCCCAAATTTCTAAAAATATTGCGAAAAGCAACAATTTTCAGTTTTAGAGTGAATGTTTCAGGTGTATAGAAGGCATTTATTACATTTTTAGAAAATTTCATTTTTCACATTTTTCCATGAAAAGTGCCAATACCCCCCCCTTTCGGTTCTGGGTTAAAATCTCACTCGACTCAAATCAAACAAAAATGTTTCCATGGTGTGTATTGTTGTTCATTTTCATCAAATAAACAAAATTAAACCCAGAATAAATCCTGAAAGACAAGAAATGAGCATAAAAGATGCTTCAGCGCAAGTGTTATTCTTACTATAAGAGCCCAAATTTCTAAAAATATTGCGAAAAAACCACAATCTTCTGTTTTAGAGTGAATGTTTGAGGTGTATAGAAGGCATTTATTTCATTTTTAGAAAATTTAATTTTTCACATTTTTCCAATAAAAGTGCCAATACCCCCCTCTTTGGGTTCTAGGTGAAAATCTCACTCGACACAAATCAAAAAAAAATGTTTCCATGGTGTGTATTGTTGTTCATTTTCATCAAATAAACAAAATTAAACCCAGAATAAATCCTGAAAAACAAGATATGAGCAAAAAAGATGCTTCAGCGCAAGTGTTATTCTTTCTATAAGAGCCCAAATTTCTAAAAATATTGCGAAAAACCACAATCTTCTTTTTTGGAGTGAATGTTTGAGGTGTATAGAAGGCATTTATTTCATTTTTAGAAAATTTAATTTTTCACATTTTTCCATGAAAAGTGCCAATACAATAAAAGTGCCAATAAAAATGCCCCCCCCCCTTTGGGTTCTAGGTGAAAATCTCACTCGACACAAATCGAACAAAAATGTTTCCATGGTGTGTATTGTTGTTCATTTTCATCAAATAAACAAAATTAAACCAAGAATAAATCCTGAAAGACAAGAAATGAGCATAAAAGATCCTTCAGCGCAAGTGTTATTCTTACTATAAGAGCCCAAATTTCTAAAAATATTGCGAAAAACCACAATCTTTATTTTAGAGTGAATGTTTGCGGTGTGTAGAAGGCATTTATTTCATTTTTGGAAAATTTAATTTTTCTCATTTCTCCATGAAAAGTGCCAATACCCCCCCCTTAGGGTCCTAGGTGAAAATCTCACTCGACACAAATCAAACAAAAATGTTTCCATGCTGGGTATTGTTGTTTATTTTCATCAAATAAACAAAATTAAACCCAGAATAAATCCTGAAAGACAAGAAATGAGCATAAAAGATCCTTCAGCGCAAGTGTTATTCTTATTATAAGAGCCCAAATTTCTAAAAAATATTGCGAAAAACCACAATCTTTATTTTAGAGTGAATGTTTGCGGTGTATAGAAGGCATTTATTTCATTTTTAGAAAATTTAATTTTTCTCATTTCTCCATGAAAAGTGCCAATACCCCCCCCCCCTTTGGGTTCTAGGTGAAAATCTCACTCGACACAAATGAAACAAAAATGTTTCCATGGGGTGTATTGTTGTTCATTTTCATCAAATAAACAAAATTAAACCCAGAATTAATCCTCAAAAACAAGAAATGAGCATAAAAGATGCTTCAGCGCAAGTGTTATTCTTACTATAAGAGCCCAAATTTCTAAAAATATTGCGAAAAACCACAGTCTTCTTTTTTGGAGTGAATGTTTGAGGTGTATAGAAGGCATTTATTTCATTTTTAGAAAATTTAATTTTTCACATTTTTCCATGAAAAGTGCCAATACACCCCCCTTTGGGTTCTAGGTGAAAATCTCACTCGACACATATCAAACAAAAATGTTTCCATGGTGTGTATTCTTGTTCATTTTCATCAAATAAACAAAATAAAACTCAGAATAAATCCTGAAAGATAAGATATGAGCATAAAAGATGCTTCAGCGCAAGTGTTCATGTTACTAAAAGAGCCCAAATTTCTAAAAATATTGCGAAAAGCAACAAATTTCAGTTTTAGAGTGAATGTTTCAGGTGTATAGAGGGCATTTATTACATTTTTAGAATATTTAATTTTTCACATTTTTCCATGAAAAGTGCCAATACCCCCCCCTTTGGGTTCTAGGTGAAAATCTCACTCGGCACAAATCAAACAAAAATGTTTCCATGGTGTGTATTGTTGTTCATTTTCATCAAATAAACAAAATTAAACCCAGAATAAATCCTGAAAAACAAGAAATGAGCATAAAAGATGATTCAGCGCAAGTGTTATTCTTACTATAAGAGCCCAAATTTCTAAAAATATTGCGAAAAACCACAATCTTCTTTTTTGGGGTGAATGTTTGAGGTGTATAGAAGGCATTTATTTCATTTTTAGAAAATTTAATTTTTCACATTTTTCCATGAAAAGTGCCAATACACCCCCCTTTGGGTTCTAGGTGAAAATCTCACTCGACACATATCAAACAAAAATGTTTCCATGGTGTGTTTTTTTGTTCATTTTCATCAAATAAACAATATAAAACTCAGAATAAATCCTGAAAGATAAGATATGAGCATAAAAGATGCTTCAGCGCAAGTGTTCATGTTACTAAAAGAGCCCAAATTTCTCAAAATATTGCGAAAAGCAACAAATTTCAGTTTTAGAGTGAATGTTTCAGGTGTATAGAGGGCATTTATTACATTTTTAGAATATTTAATTTTTCACATTTTTCCATGAAAAGTGCCAATACCCTTTGGGTTCTAGGTGAAAATCTCACTCGGCACAAATCAAACAAAAATGTTTCCATGGTGTGTATTGTTGTTCATTTTCATCAAATAAACAAAATTAAACCCAGAATAAATCCTGAAAAACAAGAAATGAGCATAAAAGATGCTTCAGCGCAAGTGTTATTCTTACTATAACAGCCCAAATTTCTAAAAATATTGCGAAAAACCACAATCTTCTTTTTTGGGGTGAATGTTTGAGGTGTATAGAAGGCATTTATTTCATTTTTAGAAAATTTAATTTTTCACATTTTTCCGTGAAAAGTGCCAATACCCCCCCCTTTGGGTTCTAGGTGAAAATCTCACTCGACACAAATCAAACAAAAATGTTTCCATGGTGTGTATTCTTGTTCATTTTCATCAAATAAACAAAATTAAACCCAGAATAAATCCTGAAAAACAAGAAATGAGCATAAAAGATGCTTCAGCGCAAGTGTTATTCTTACTATAAGAGCCCAAATTTCTAAAAATATTGCGAAAAACCACAATCTTCTTTTTTTTAGTGAATGTTTGAAGTGTATAGAGGGCATTTATTTCATTTTTAGAAAATTTAATTTTTCACATTTTTCCGTGAAAAGTGCCAATACCCCCCCCTTTGGGTTCTAGGTGAAAATCTCACTCGACACAAATCAAACAAAAATGTTTCCATGGTGTGTATTCTTGTTCATTTTCATCAAATAAACAAAATTAAACCCAGAATAAATCCTGAAAAACAAGAAATGAGCATAAAAGATGCTTCAGCGCAAGTGTTATTCTTACTATAAGAGCCCAAATTTCTAAAAATATTGCGAAAAACCACAATCTTCTTTTTTGGAGTGAATGTTTGAGGTGTATAGAAGGCATTTATTTCATTTTTAGAAAATTTAATTTTTCACATTTTTCCATGAAAAGTGCCAATACCCCCCTTTGGGTTCTAGGTGAAAATCTCACTCGACACAAATCAAACAAAAATGTTTCCATGGTGTGTATTCTTGTTCATTTTCATCAAATAAAAAAAAATAAAACTCAGAATATATCCTGAAAGATAAGATATGAGCATAAAAGATGCTTCAGCGCAAGTGTCCATGTTACTAAAATGGCCAAAATTTCTAAAAATATTGTGAAAAGCAACAATTTTCAGTTTTAGAGTGAATATTTCAGGTGTATAGAAGGCATTTATTACATTTTTAGAAAATTTAATTTTTCACATTTTTCCATGAAAAGTGCCAATACCCCCCCCTTTGGGTTCTAGGTGAAAATCTCACTCGACACAAATGAAACAAAAATGTTTCCATGGGGTGTATTGTTGTTCATTTTCATCAAATAAACAAAATTAAACCCAGAATTAATCCTGAAAAACAGGAAATGAGCATAAAAGATGCTTCAGCGTAAGTGTTATTCTTACTATAAGAGCCCAAATTTCTAAAAATATTGCGAAAAACCACAATCTTCTTTTTTGGAGTGAATGTTTGAGGTGTATAGAAGGCATTTATTTCATTTTTAGAAAATTTAATTTTTCACATTTTTCCATGAAAAGTGCCAATACACCCCCCTTTGGGTTCTAGGTGAAAATCTCACTCGACACATATCAAACAAAAATGTTTCCATGGTGTGTTTTTTTGTTCATTTTCATCAAATAAACAAAATAAAACTCAGAATAAATCCTGAAAGATAAGATATGAGCATAAAAGATGCTTCAGCGCAAGTGTTCATGTTACTAAAAGAG
The DNA here is from genome assembly GCF_022747635.1 of Hetaerina americana. Classification (NCBI taxonomy): domain Eukaryota; kingdom Metazoa; phylum Arthropoda; class Insecta; order Odonata; family Calopterygidae; genus Hetaerina; species Hetaerina americana. The sequence goes on from NW_027286218.1 coordinate 22,442, forward strand.
CCCAAATTTCTAAAAATATTGCGAAAAGCAACAAATTTCAGTTTTAGAGTGAATGTTTCAGATGTATAGAGGGCATTTATTACATTTTTAGAATATTTAATTTTTCACATTTTTCCATGAAAAGTGCCAATACCCCCCCCTTTGGGTTCTAGGTGAAAATCTCACTCGGCACAAATCAAACAAAAATGTTTCCATGGTGTGTATTGTTGTTCATTTTCATCAAATAAACAAAATTAAACCCAGAATAAATCCTGAAAAACAAGAAATGAGCATAAAAGATGCTTCAGCGCAAGTGTTATTCTTACTATAAGAGCCCAAATTTCTAAAAATATTGCGAAAAACCACAATCTTCTTTTTTGGGGTGAATGTTTGAGGTGTATAGAAGGCATTTATTTCATTTTTAGAAAATTTAATTTTTCACATTTTTCCGTGAAAAGTGCCAATACCGCCCCCTTTGGGTTCTAGGTGAAAATCTCACTCGACACAAATCAAACAAAAATGTTTCCATGGTGTGTATTCTTGTTCATTTTCATCAAATAAACAAAATTAAACCCAGAATAAATCCTGAAAAACAAGAAATGAGCATAAAAGATGCTTCAGCGCAAGTGTTATTCTTACTATAAGAGCCCAAATTTCTAAAAATATTGCGAAAAACCACAATCTTCTTTTTTGGGGTGAATGTTTGAGGTGTATAGAAGGCATTTATTTCATTTTTAGAAAATTTAATTTTTCACATTTTTCCGTGAAAAGTGCCAATACCCCCCCCTTTGGGTTCTAGGTGAAAATCTCACTCGACACAAATCAAACAAAAATGTTTCCATGGTGTGTATTCTTGTTCATTTTCATCAAATAAACAAAATTAAACCCAGAATAAATCCTGAAAAACAAGAAATGAGCATAAAAGATGCTTCAGCGCAAGTGTTATTCTTACTATAAGAGCCCAAATTTCTAAAAATATTGCGAAAAACCACAATCTTCTTTTTTGGAGTGAATGTTTGAGGTGTATAGAAGGCATTTATTTCATTTTTAGAAAATTTAATTTTTCACATTTTTCCATGAAAAGTGCCAATACCCCCCTTTGGGTTCTAGGTGAAAATCTCACTCGACACAAATCAAACAAAAATGTTTCCATGGTGTGTATTCTTGTTCATTTTCATCAAATAAAAAAAAAATAAAACTCAGAATATATCCTGAAAGATAAGATATGAGCATAAAAGATGCTTCAGCGCAAGTGTCCATGTTACTAAAAGAGCCAAAATTTCTAAAAATATTGCGAAAAGCAACAATTTTCAGTTTTAGAGTGAATATTTCAGGTGTATAGAAGGCATTTATTACATTTTTAGAAAATTATATTTTCACATTTTTCCATGAAAAGTGCCAATACCCCCCCCTTTGGGTTCTAGGTGAAAATCTCACTCGACACAAATGAAACAAAAATGTTTCCATGGGGTGTATTGTTGTTCATTTTCATCAAATAAACAAAATTAAACCCAGAATTAATCCTGAAAAACAAGAAATGAGCATAAAAGATGCTTCAGCGTAAGTGTTATTCTTACTATAAGAGCCCAAATTTCTAAAAATATTGCGAAAAACCACAATCTTCTTTTTTGGAGTGAATGTTTGAGGTGTATAGAAGGCATTTATTTCATTTTTAGAAAATTTAATTTTTCACATTTTTCCATGAAAAGTGCCAATACACCCCCCTTTGGGTTCTAGGTGAAAATCTCACTCGACACAAATCAAACAAAAATGTTTCCATTGTGTGTTTTTTTGTTCATTTTCATCAAATAAACAAAATAAAACTCAGAATAAATCCTGAAAGATAAGATATGAGCATAAAAGATGCTTCAGCGCAAGTGTTCATGTTACTAAAAGAGCCCAAATTTCTAAAAATATTGCGAAAAGCAACAAATTTCAGTTTTAGAGTGAATGTTTCAGGTGTATAGAGGGCATTTATTACATTTTTAGAATATTTAATTTTTCACATTTTTCCATGAAAAGTGCCAATACCCCCCCCTTTGGGTTCTAGGTGAAAATCTCACTCGGCACAAATCAAACAAAAATGTTTCCATGGTGTGTATTGTTGTTCATTTTCATCAAATAAACAAAATTAAACCCAGAATAAATCCTGAAAAACAAGAAATGAGCATAAAAGATGCTTCAGCGCAAGTGTTATTCTTACTATAAGAGCCCAAATTTCTAAAAATATTGCGAAAAACCACAATCTTCTTTTTTGGGGTGAATGTTTGAGGTGTATAGAAGGCATTTATTTCATTTTTAGAAAATTTAATTTTTCACATTTTTCCGTGAAAAGTGCCAATACCCCCCCCTTTGGGTTCTAGGTGAAAATCTCACTCGACACAAATCAAACAAAAATGTTTCCATGGTGTGTATTGTTGTTTATTTTCATCAAATAAACAAAATTAAACCCAGAATAAATCCTGAAAAACAAGAAATGAGCATAAAAGATGCTTCAGCGCAAGTGTTATTCTTACTATAAGAGCCCAAATTTCTAAAAATATTGCGAAAAACCACAATCTTCTTTTTTTTAGTGAATGTTTGAAGTGTATAGAGGGCATTTATTTCATTTTTAAAAAATTTAATTTTTCACATTTTTCCATGAAAAGTGCCAATACCCCCCCTTTGGGTTCTAGGTGAAAATCTCACTCGACACAAATCAAACAAAAATGTTTCCATGGTGTGTATTGTTGTTTATTTTCATCAAATAAACAAAATTAAACCCAGAATAAATCCTGAAAGACAAGAAATGAGCATAAAAGATGCTTCAGCGCAAGTGTTATTCTTACTATAAGAGCCCATATTTCTAAAAATATTGCGAAAAACCACAATCTTCTTTTTTGGAGTGAATGTTTGAGGTGTATAGAAGGCATTTATTTCATTTTTAGAAAATTTAATTTTTCACATTTTTCCATGAAAAGTGCCAATACCCCCCTTTGGGTTCTAGGTGAAAATCTCACTCGACACAAATCAAACAAAAATGTTTCCATGGTGTGTATTCTTGTTCATTTTCATCAAATAAAAAAAAAATAAAACTCAGAATATATCCTGAAAGATAAGATATGAGCATAAAAGATGCTTCAGCGCAAGTGTCCATGTTACTAAAAGAGCCAAAATTTCTAAAAATATTGCGAAAAGCAACAATTTTCAGTTTTAGAGTGAATATTTCAGGTGTATAGAAGGCATTTATTACATTTTTAGAAAATTTAATTTTTCACATTTTTCCATGAAAAGTGCCAATACCCCCCCCTTTGGGTTCTAGGTGAAAATCTCACTCAACACAAATGAAACAAAAATGTTTCCATGGGGTGTATTGTTGTTCATTTTCATCAAATAAACAAAATTAAACCCAGAATTAATCCTGAAAAACAAGAAATGAGCATAAAAGATGCTTCAGCGCAAGTGTTATTCTTACTATAAGAGCCCAAATTTCTAAAAATATTGCGAAAAACCACAGTCTTCTTTTTTGGAGTGAATGTTTGAGGTGTATAGAAGGCATTTATTTCATTTTTAGAAAATTTAATTTTTCACATTTTTCCATGAAAAGTGCCAATACACCCCCCTTTGGGTTCTAGGTGAAAATCTCACTCGACACATATCAAACAAAAATGTTTCCATGGTGTGTATTCTTGTTCATTTTCATCAAATAAACAAAATAAAACTCAGAATAAATCCTGAAAGATAAGATATGAGCATAAAAGATGCTTCAGCGCAAGTGTTCATGTTACTAAAAGAGCCCAAATTTCTAAAAATATTGCGAAAAGCAACAATTTTCAGTTTTAGAGTGAATGTTTCAGGTGTATAGAGGGCATTTATTACATTTTTAGAATATTTAATTTTTCACATTTTTCCATGAAAAGTGCCAATACCCCCCCCCTTTGGGTTCTAGGTGAAAATCTCACTCGGCACAAATCAAACAAAAATGTTTCCATGGTGTGTATTGTTGTTCATTTTCATCAAATAAACAAAATTAAACCCAGAATAAATCCTGAAAAACAAGAAATGAGCATAAAAGATGCTTCAGCGCAAGTGTTATTCTTACTATAAGAGCCCAAATTTCTAAAAATATTGCGAAAAACCACAATCTTCTTTTTTGGGGTGAATGTTTGAGGTGTATAGAAGGCATTTATTTCATTTTTAGAAAATTTAATTTTTCACATTTTTCCGTGAAAAGTGCCAATACCCCCCCCTTTGGGTTCTAGGTGAAAATCTCACTCGACACAAATCAAACAAAAATGTTTCCATGGTGTGTATTCTTGTTCATTTTCATCAAATAAACAAAATTAAACCCAGAATAAATCCTGAAAAACAAGAAATGAGCATAAAAGATGCTTCAGCGCAAGTGTTATTCTTACTATAAGAGCCCAAATTTCTAAAAATATTGCGAAAAACCACAATCTTCTTTTTTGGAGTGAATGTTTGAGGTGTATAGAAGGCATTTATTTCATTTTTAGAAAATTTAATTTTTCACATTTTTCCATGAAAAGTGCCAATACCCCCCTTTGGGTTCTAGGTGAAAATCTCACTCGACACAAATCAAACAAAAATGTTTCCATGGTGTGTATTCTTGTTCATTTTCATCAAATAAAAAAAAAATAAAACTCAGAATATATCCTGAAAGATAAGATATGAGCATAAAAGATGCTTCAGCGCAAGTGTCCATGTTACTAAAAGAGCCAAAATTTCTAAAAATATTGCGAAAAGCAACAATTTTCAGTTTTAGAGTGAATATTTCAGGTGTATAGAAGGCATTTATTACATTTTTAGAAAATTTAATTTTTCACATTTTTCCATGAAAAGTGCCAATACCCCCCCCTTTGGGTTCTAGGTGAAAATCTCACTCGACACAAATGAAACAAAAATGTTTCCATGGGGTGTATTGTTGTTCATTTTCATCAAATAAACAAAATTAAACCCAGAATTAATCCTGAAAAACAAGAAATGAGCATAAAAGATGCTTCAGCGTAAGTGTTATCCTTACTATAAGAGCCCAAATTTCTAAAAATATTGCGAAAAACCACAATCTTCTTTTTTGGAGTGAATGTTTGAGGTGTATAGAAGGCATTTATTTCATTTTTAGAAAATTTAATTTTTCACATTTTTCCATGAAAAGTGCCAATACACCCCCCTTTGGGTTCTAGGTGAAAATCTCACTCGACACATATCAAACAAAAATGTTTCCATGGTGTGTTTTTTTGTTCATTTTCATCAAATAAACAAAATAAAACTCAGAATAAATCCTGAAAGATAAGATATGAGCATAAAAGATGCTTCAGCGCAAGTGTTCATGTTACTAAAAGAGCCCAAATTTCTAAAAATATTGCGAAAAGCAACAAATTTCAGTTTTAGAGTGAATGTTTCAGGTGTATAGAGGGCATTTATTACATTTTTAGAATATTTAATTTTTCACATTTTTCCATGAAAAGTGCCAATACCCCCCCCTTTGGGTTCTAGGTGAAAATCTCACTCGGCACAAATCAAACAAAAATGTTTCCATGGTGTGTATTGTTGTTCATTTTCATCAAATAAACAAAATTAAACCCAGAATAAATCCTGAAAAACAAGAAATGAGCATAAAAGATGCTTCAGCGCAAGTGTTATTCTTACTATAAGAGCCCAAATTTCTAAAAATATTGCGAAAAACCACAATCTTCTTTTTTGGGGTGAATGTTTGAGGTGTATAGAAGGCATTTATTTCATTTTTAGAAAATTTAATTTTTCACATTTTTCCGTGAAAAGTGCCAATACCCCCCCCTTTGGGTTCTAGGTGAAAATCTCACTCGACACAAATCAAACAAAAATGTTTCATGGTGTGTATTCTTGTTCATTTTCATCAAATAAACAAAATTAAACCCAGAATAAATCCTGAAAAACAAGAAATGAGCATAAAAGATGCTTCAGCGCAAGTGTTATTCTTACTATAAGAGCCCAAATTTCTAAAAATATTGCGAAAAACCACAATCTTCTTTTTTTTAGTGAATGTTTGAAGTGTATAGAGGGCATTTATTTCATTTTTAGAAAATTTAATTTTTTACATTTTTCCGTGAAAAGTGCCAATACCCCCCCTTTGGGTTCTAGGTGAAAATCTCACTCGACACATATCAAACAAAAATGTTTCCATGGTGTGTATTCTTGTTCATTTTCATCAAATAAACAAAATTAAACCCAGAATAAATCCTGAAAAACAAGAAATGAGCATAAAAGATGCTTCAGCGCAAGTGTTATTCTTACTATAAGAGCCCAAATTTCTAAAAATATTGCGAAAAACCACAATCTTCTTTTTTGGAGTGAATGTTTGAGGTGTATAGAAGGCATTTATTTCATTTTTAGAAAATTTAATTTTTCACATTTTTCCATGAAAAGTGCCAATACCCCCCTTTGGGTTCTAGGTGAAAATCTCACTCGACACAAATCAAACAAAAATGTTTCCATGGTGTGTATTCTTGTTCATTTTCATCAAATAAAAAAAAAATAAAACTCAGAATATATCCTGAAAGATAAGATATGAGCATAAAAGATGCTTCAGCGCAAGTGTCCATGTTACTAAAAGAGCCAAAATTTCTAAAAATATTGCGAAAAGCAACAATTTTCAGTTTTAGAGTGAATATTTCAGGTGTATTGAAGGCATTTATTACATTTTTAGAAAATTTAATTTTTCACATTTTTCCATGAAAAGTGCCAATACCCCCCCCTTTGGGTTCTAGGTGAAAATCTCACTTGACACAATTGAAACAAAAATGTTTCCATGGGGTGTATTTTTGTTCATTTTCATCAAATAAACAAAATTAAACCCAGAATTAATCCTGAAAAACAAGAAATGAGCATAAAAGATGCTTCAGCGTAAGTGTTATTCTTACTATAAGAGCCCAAATTTCTAAAAATATTGCGAAAAACCACAATCTTCTTTTTTGGAGTGAATGTTTGAGGTGTATAGAAGGCATTTATTTCATTTTTAGAAAATTTAATTTTTCACATTTTTCCATGAAAAGTGCCAATACCCCCCCCCTTTGGGTTCTAGGTGAAAATCTCACTCGACACATATCAAACAAAAATGTTTCCATGGTGTGTATTGTTGTTCATTTTCATCAAATAAACAAAATTAAACCCAGAATAAATCCTGAAAAACAAGAAATGAGCATAAAAGATGCTTCAGCGCAAGTGTTATTCTTACTATAAGAGCCCAAATTTCTAAAAATATTGCGAAAAACCACAATCTTCTTTTTTGGAGTGAATGTTTGAGGTGTATAGAAGGCATTTATTTCATTTTTAGAAAATTTAATTTTTCACATTTTTCCATGAAAAGTGCCAATACCCCCCTTTGGGTTCTAGGTGAAAATCTCACTCGACACAAATCAAACAAAAATGTTTCCATGGTGTGTATTCTTGTTCATTTTCATCAAATAAAAAAAAAATAAAACTCAGAATATATCCTGAAAGATAAGATATGAGCATAAAAGATGCTTCAGCGCAAGTGTCCATGTTACTAAAAGAGCCAAAATTTCTAAAAATATTGCGAAAAGCAACAATTTTCAGTTTTAGAGTGAATATTTCAGGTGTATAGAAGGCATTTATTACATTTTTAGAAAATTTAATTTTTCACATTTTTCCATGAAAAGTGCCAATACCCCCCCCCTTTGGGTTCTAGGTGAAAATCTCACTCGACACAAATGAAACAAAAATGTTTCCATGGGGTGTATTGTTGTTCATTTTCATCAAATAAACAAAATTAAACCCAGAATTAATCCTGAAAAACAAGAAATTAGCATAAAAGATGCTTCAGCGTAAGTGTTATCCTTACTATAAGAGCCCAAATTTCTAAAAATATTGCGAAAAACCACAATCTTCTTTTTTGGAGTGAATGTTTGAGGTGTATAGAAAGCATTTATTTCATTTTTAGAAAATTTAATTTTTCACATTTTTCCATGAAAAGTGCCAATACACCCCCCCTTTGGGTTCTAGGTGAAAATCTCACTCGACACATATCAAACAAAAATGTTTCCATGGTGTGTTTTTTTGTTCATTTTCATCAAATAAACAAAATAAAACTCAGAATAAATCCTGAAAGATAAGATATGAGCATAAAAGATGCTTCAGCGCAAGTGTTCATGTTACTAAAAGAGCCCAAATTTCTAAAAATATTGCGAAAAGCAACAAATTTCAGTTTTAGAGTGAATGTTTCAGGTGTATAGAGGGCATTTATTACATTTTTAGAATATTTAATTTTTCACATTTTTCCATGAAAAGTGCCAATACCCCCCCCTTTGGGTTCTAGGTGAAAATCTCACTCGGCACAAATCAAACAAAAATGTTTCCATGGTGTGTATTGTTGTTCATTTTCATCAAATAAACAAAATTAAACCCAGAATAAATCCTGAAAAACAAGAAATGAGCATAAAAGATGCTTCAGCGCAAGTGTTATTCTTACTATAAGAGCCCAAATTTCTAAAAATATTGCGAAAAACCACAATCTTCTTTTTTGGGGTGAATGTTTGAGGTGTATAGAAGGCATTTATTTCATTTTTAGAAAATTTAATTTTTCACATTTTTCCGTGAAAAGTGCCAATACCCCCCCCCTTTGGGTTCTAGGTGAAAATCTCACTCGACACAAATCAAACAAAAATGTTTCATGGTGTGTATTCTTGTTCATTTTCATCAAATAAACAAAATTAAACCCAGAATAAATCCTGAAAAACAAGAAATGAGCATAAAAGATGCTTCAGCGCAAGTGTTATTCTTACTATAAGAGCCCAAATTTCTAAAAATATTGCGAAAAACCACAATCTTCTTTTTTTTAGTGAATGTTTGAAGTGTATAGAGGGCATTTATTTCATTTTTAGAAAATTTAATTTTTTACATTTTTCCGTGAAAAGTTCCAATACCCCCCCCCTTTGGGTTCTAGGTGAAAATCTCACTCGACACATATCAAACAAAAATGTTTCCATGGTGTGTATTCTTGTTCATTTTCATCAAATAAACAAAATTAAAACCCAGAATAAATCCTGAAAAACAAGAAATGAGCATAAAAGATGCTTCAGCGCAAGTGTTATTCTTACTATAAGAGCCCAAATTTCTAAAAATATTGCGAAAAACCACAATCTTCTTTTTTGGAGTGAATGTTTGAGGTGTATAGAAGGCATTTATTTCATTTTTAGAAAATTTAATTTTTCACATTTTTCCATGAAAAGTGCCAATACCCCCCTTTGGGTTCTAGGTGAAAATCTCACTCGACACAAATCAAACAAAAATGTTTCCATGGTGTGTATTCTTGTTCATTTTCATCAAATAAAAAAAAAATAAAACTCAGAATATATCCTGAAAGATAAGATATGAGCATAAAAGATGCTTCAGCGCAAGTGTCCATGTTACTAAAAGAGCCAAAATTTCTAAAAATATTGCGAAAAGCAACAATTTTCAGTTTTAGAGTGAATATTTCAGGTGTATTGAAGGCATTTATTACATTTTTAGAAAATTTAATTTTTCACATTTTTCCATGAAAAGTGCCAATACCCCCCCCTTTGGGTTCTAGGTGAAAATCTCACTTGACACAATTGAAACAAAAATGTTTCCATGGGGTGTATTTTTGTTCATTTTCATCAAATAAACAAAATTAAACCCAGAATTAATCCTGAAAAACAAGAAATGAGCATAAAAGATGCTTCAGCGTAAGTGTTATTCTTACTATAAGAGCCCAAATTTCTAAAAATATTGCGAAAAACCACAATCTTCTTTTTTGGAGTGAATGTTTGAGGTGTATAGAAGGCATTTATTTCATTTTTAGAAAATTTAATTTTTCACATTTTTCCATGAAAAGTGCCAATACCCCCCCCCCTTTGGGTTCTAGGTGAAAATCTCACTCGACACATATCAAACAAAAATGTTTCCATGGTGTGTTTTTTTGTTCATTTTCATCAAATAAACAAAATAAAACTCAGAATAAATCCTGAAAGATAAGATAAGAGCATAAAAGATGCTTCAGCGCAAGTGTTCATGTTACTAAAAGAGCCCAAATTTCTAAAAATATTGCGAAAAGCAACAAATTTCAGTTTTAGAGTGAATGTTTCAGGTGTATAGAGGGCATTTATTACATTTTTAGAATATTTAATTTTTCACATTTTTCCATGAAAAGTGCCAATACCCCCCCCTTTGGGTTCTAGGTGAAAATCTCACTCGGCACAAATCAAACAAAAATGTTTCCATGGTGTGTATTGTTGTTCATTTTCATCAAATAAACAAAATTAAACCCAGAATAAATCCTGAAAAACAAGAAATGAGCATAAAAGATGCTTCAGCGCAAGTGTTATTCTTACTATAAGAGCCCAAATTTCTAAAAATATTGCGAAAAACCACAATCTTCTTTTTTGGGGTGAATGTTTGAGGTGTATAGAAGGCATTTATTTCATTTTTAGAAAATTTAATTTTTCACATTTTTCCGTGAAAAGTGCCAATACCCCCCCCTTTGGGGTTCTAGGTGAAAATCTCACTCGACACAAATCAAACAAAAATGTTTCCATGGTGTGTATTCTTGTTCATTTTCATCAAATAAACAAAATTAAACCCAGAATAAATCCTGAAAAACAAGAAATGAGCATAAAAGATGCTTCAGCGCAAGTGTTATTCTTACTATAAGAGCCCAAATTTCTAAAAATATTGCGAAAAACCACAATCTTCTTTTTTTTAGTGAATGTTTGAGGTGTATAGAAGGCATTTATTTCATTTTTAGAAAATTTAATTTTTCACATTTTTCCGTGAAAAGTGCCAATACCCCCCCCCCCTTGGGTTCTAGGTGAAAATCTCACTCGGCACAAATCAAACAAAAATGTTTCCATGGTGTGTATTGTTGTTCATTTTCATCAAATAAACAAAATTAAACCCAGAATAAATCCTGAAAAACAAGAAATGAGCATAAAAGATGCTTCAGCGCAAGTGTTATTCTTACTATAAGAGCCCAAATTTCTAAAAATATTGCGAAAAACCACAATCTTCTTTTTTGGGGTGAATGTTTGAGGTGTATAGAAGGCATTTATTTCATTTTTAGAAAATTTAATTTTTCACATTTTTCCGTGAAAAGTGCCAATACCCCCCCCTTTGGGTTCTAGGTGAAAATCTCACTCGACACAAATCAAACAAAAATGTTTCCATGGTGTGTATTCTTGTTCATTTTCATCAAATAAACAAAATTAAACCCAGAATAAATCCTGAAAAACAAGAAATGAGCATAAAAGATGCTTCAGCGCAAGTGTTATTTTTACTATAAGAGCCCAAATTTCTAAATATATTGCGAAAAACCATAATCTTCTTTTATGGAGTGAATGTTTGAGGTGTATAGAAGGCATTTATTTCATTTTTAGAAAATTTATTTTTTCACATTTTTCCGTGAAAAGTGCCAATACCCCCCCCCTTTGGGTTCTAGGTGAAAATCTCACTCGACACAAATCAAACAAAAATGTTTCCATGGTGTGTATTCTTGTTCATTTTCATCAAATAAACAAAATTAAACCCAGAATAAATCCTGAAAGACAAGAAATGAGCATAAAAGATGCTTCAGCGCAATTGTTAATGTTACTAAAAGAGCCCAAATTTCTAAAAATATTGCGAAAAACAACAATCTTCTGTTATAGAGTAAATATTTGAGGTGTATAGAAGGCATTTATTTCATTTTTAGAAAATTTAATTTTTCACATTTTTCCGTGAAAAGTGCCAATACCCCCCCTTTGGGTTCTAGGTGAAAATCTCACTCGACACAAATCAAACAAAAATGTTTCCATGGTGTGTATTCTTGTTCATTTTCATCAAATAAACAAAATTAAACCCAGAATAAATCCTGAAAAACAAGAAATGAGCATAAAAGATGCTTCAGCGCAAGTGTTATTCTTACTATAAGAGCCCAAATTTCTAAAAATATTGCGAAAAACCACAATCTTCTTTTTTGGAGTGAATGTCTGAGGTGTATAGAAGGCATTTATTTCATTTTTAGAAAATTTAATTTTTCACATTTTTCCATGAAAAGTGCCAATACCCCCCTTTGGGTTCTAGGTGAAAATCTCACTCGACACAAATCAAACAAAAATGTTTCCATGGTGTGTATTCTTGTTCATTTTCATCAAATAAAAAAAAAATAAAACTCAGAATATATCCTGAAAGATAAGATATGAGCATAAAAGATGCTTCAGCGCAAGTGTTAATGTTACTAAAAGAGCCCAAATTTCTAAAAATATTGCGAAAAGCAACAATTTTCAGTTTTAGAGTGAATGTTTCAGGTGTATAGAAGGCATTTATTACATTTTTAGAAAATTTAATTTTTCACATTTTTCCATGAAAAGTGCCAATACCCCTCCCTTTGGGTTCTAGGTGAAAATCTCACTCGACACAAATCAAACACAAATGTTTCCATGGTGTGTATTCTTGTTCATTTTCATCAAATAAACAAAATAAAACTCAGAATAAATCCTGAAAGATAATATATGAGCATAAAAGATGCTTCAGTGCAAGTGTTCATGTTACTAAAAGAGCCCAAATTTCTAAAAATATTCCGAAAAGCAAC